>NW_010189303.1:38995-44034 GCF_000695765.1 Mesitornis unicolor | reverse complement strand
ATGGAGTCCCTGGTGCAGGAGACGCTTGAGCTACTGCTTTCAGCAATGGCTTAGGCTGGCATAACACTTAAGTCATTGTTCAGCTGTGCTCTCATTCACTGGGTGTTTGTCTCACTGTGTTGGGCACATTAAATTTTGCTGTCCAAGATCATTTGATATTTAACTGTAGCTTTCCTAGTGTTTCCCAGCATCTTCCATTTCATAGCAGTACCTAACATCCCTATGTTAATATGCTAAATTAAAGTTACATCTTTCCAGCTGACTTTTTAAATTTTGTTCTTCCACTTCTCCAATTCAGAAATCTCACTCTTGTAGACCCCAGAGAAAAGCCACAGGGCTCATTTTCCCTTCATCAGGAAACTTCAATGTCCTTTCAGTGCTCTCCCATGGTGCATCAGCCTTTACTTTCTGGCCTGAGCTCTTGAAAGGCTGCCGGTCACCCTGGAAGAGCTTTCCCACATGCTTTATTGTCAGGGGACTGCCTGACCGTGGTCAGTGGTTTCTGTGTGCGGACACGTAGGCGGAAAGGGGCAGAGGGGCCACACTCGAGGAGAGCGGAACAACTGCAGGAGGGAGACCTGGACCAGAACTGGGATTTGTGGGTGAGGAGCTGCTGGCCCACCAAGATATGGGGTCTATGCAGACAAGCATCAATAAAGTCATTAAAAATAGAGAAAGTAATGGCTTCTCAAATTGCAGCGCTTGGTTTGCAGAAAGAGGTTTTTGTCTGTCCCAGAGTCATGCATGCAAAGTTTGTTGTCTGTCCACATCTGCTGCAGTTGCTTGGCAAGTACACAGTGACAGGATACCTGGCCTGGAAAATCATTCCTGCAAAAACTTCAGGCTCTCACCTGCACCATGTTAGTAGCATTGCCTTCATACATGAGCTGCTGTTGAGATTTTGAGTCCTGCCACCTTGTTTCTCACAAATAAATCCAGGATGCAGAGGTGTTACAGAAAACAGTGAGCAGACCCAAAACTGAAATTCAGATACAGCTTTTCCATAGGTGAAGTGAATTTGAACCTGTGGTGGGGCTCCACTTCTTGTAGGAAATTTTGAAATTCTATTTTCCTGCTCTGACAGTCTGACCTCCCATCAGTCTCGCTGGAAGCATAGCATCACCCAGCTTGGTAAATGGGATTAGGTTTTTTTTGGAAAGGCTAGCCAGTTACAGTTGCACCCAGCCATCCATGTGTTACCTGAACTAGGCACCACACAAGGTTGCAAGAGTCAGATTTCCATGATCCTTAACTAATTGAAAAGTAAAGCAGGCTTGCAGTTCAGGACTTTTTTGCTTTGTTCTCTGTGTGTGTGTGTGTGTGTGTGTGTGTGTGTGTTTAAACCAGCTGTATCCAAATGATGGCTGACAATACTTCCTGATGTTGTAACTGAGATGTGTAAGTACAGCAAGACTGAGATAATATCTAGTAATGTAATACTATTCCATCCCTAGGCATTGACAAGAGTTGGTTCTTAACTACCATACAAGTTCAGACCTAAACAAGAACCCCTGGAGAGCAGCCACACAGTACCTGCATCACTCGGTGCTCTGATGGGGCCTGATCTTTTAAATTGCTGAAGAGCAGACCTTAGTGCTCATCTCCCACCAAGGTCAACAGAGACTAGGAACATGCAGCATCATTTAGAGGTACAAAGTATCTCAGAAGATCCAGTTCCCTGGTTGATCTAGGTTCAAATCAAGGCTATTGATATTGTCTTTAAGTCAATACCTTAGACCCTCGGTCACAAGAGGTTAGATAAGATTAAAGAACTAAGTTTTTTTAATCTATTGAATATTAAAAATGGCCACTTCTGGCTTTTCATTCACACCATCTGTTGCTAGCAGGTTGTATTGGCAGTTTCAGGACAGATTAATAATTGTTCCTGATTTTGGCACACCAAGAGGTTAAAAATAAATCTTTAGCCACACAGAAGAGTCGCCAGCCATTGATTTCTCTAAGATATTTTGGCAAATTGAAAAGAAAATATATGGTATGAGCCTTCCTAGAGTTATTTCTCCCAGCCACATGTGAAATAAATAAAACAAACCTCAGGAATCTGGCTTAGAATATGGAATAACATTATGCTACAGTCATTTCTGCTGTGTTTACCACAGCAAATGTTGAATTACAGGCGTCACTGTACATAATATTTGAATATTTCAATGATACCCAGAGCTCTCAACACTCTTGTTTCTTTCCCATGTTCACGACAATTTGCCAGCAACATTTTGGAAGAGAGCAGTCAATTTATAGCAACCTCTTTGTGTCAAGAAATGTGTACACACTACACAGCTGTGTCTAAGATGTAGCCTTGACCCCGCTAGAGCATCCTTACCTTGGGATGCCAAAGGATTAAGACAGTCCTGGGACGTTCCTCCTGATGAGCCTCGGTACAGCCATGCCCAAGTGATACAGGCTGAGGAAGTAGAAATTTAACGTGTATTAGGCTAACGCAACTCTGTTAAGTTTCTGCTTTGAGAATAACCTGTCTAAGCAAAAGTCCAACCCAAGAAGAGAGTCAAAATTGAGGGAGAATAAAGAAGGGAGCCTGCAGAAACTGTCAATTGCCTGAAGTATGAGAATGAAGATAACCACAAAACTGCTAGATGAAAACAATGCAAGGATCAAAGATGATCTTTTCAAATGCAGATATCATGTTTTAATGTACAAATAGCAAACAAGGGACAGACCACGATACATAAAAATAGCTATGTAAAATTGATATGAATGTTATAAAAAAGTTTCACTAAGCATCAATGATGTTTCCACAGGATCTTGAAGTGCACATAGGAGTTGGACCTCTGGCCACAATGTTGATATTTTTAACAAGTTCTTTCTACAGTTATTTATGCTTTTCATAAAGTTTTGTCTTTCTGGCTATTACAACCAAACTTTTCAAGAGAGTATCTGGTAAATAAATGTAAAGCACTGAACATATGTAAAAAACTGGTCATTATAAGGTGCCCAACTGGAAGTTGAGCTCTTCTGCCCAGTAAGTTTCTTACAAACTGCAATTCCCTATAGGACAATGGGTAATATTTTCGTATTTGAGAGCATCCACAGAAAGGTGCTGAGTTTAGTCACACAACATTGAGAGGTGGAGGAAACTCTGACCCATCCTACTTCTTTCAGCCTCCGCATCCAGCCTTCTCCTGAACCCTGGGTGTTCCCAGTCTTGCTGGAGCCTCTCGCCAGTTCTAGCTTTCCCCAGCATGGAAAAGTAACTGGGGGAGCTGGACCATAACAGCAGCTGAGGCCAGCAAAGGAAAGGACTGGGAGTATTGCTGGCAGCATACTTGGGAGTATTAAATTTCCAGTCGGTGTTGACTGGAAATACATTTTGTAGGGCTTAATGAAGAGTGAAGGAGGAACAAGGCATGAGGGTGGGTGCTAGCAAGGATTAAGCAGCTAACTGAAAGGTCCTTATTTGATGGAAGGGAGCGAACAGGAATGGGAAGACAGAGTGACCTCTGAGTGAGAAGAGAATTTCCGAGTATATGTTCCTCAGTCTTTATTTCTTGAGGCGTTTATACAATGCTTCTAAATCTAGGGGTTGGTGAGCCCAGATTCCAACAGAAAATCAGAGAGTACTCAGTCCTGCATCTACTTCGAGCTGTTATTTTTTGATTTGTGGTCATTTGGTAGTTTCCTTTGAGGGTCAAAGAGCCTCCTAAATACACAGAAATGGCCTTCATAATGTTTTGGAGATGTGGGTGTTACCACCTTCTTTTTTATTAATGGCTGCTACCTCATCCAGAGTCACAGCCTGAGGCAGTATCAGGGGAAGGGAAGAACCCAGGAACCCCAGCTCGCCATCACATTCTTTGCCCCCCAGCAGCACACCCTGCTGCCACATGACCCTGCGGCTGGGACATAGCGGAAGACGGATGTTTTTTCTCCCTGGAAGCCAGTCAGTAGCAATGTCCACTAACAGAGTGCATGATCAGATCAGTCTGTGGTCAAAATAGGAAACATTATTCATTCTTCTTTTGAGACTGCAGCAAATCCCTGCATGAAAAACAGTGAGATAGGAAAAAAAATGCTTTGAATAAAGCTTCAGGATTTAATTGAACAATAGATTAACTCTCCCCAAAGTCACCAGCTAAACATTACAAGCATATGCAAGTGAGGGATGTCTGTGGATGGACCTACACAACCTTTTTCACAACCTTTTATATAACATTAGCACAGGCTTAAACAAAAAGTAGTCTTGTTCTTTTCAAGCCAGCATGAAGCACAGTCAGGAAGTATTAGTCATCAGAGATTTTTGGTTGTTGTAGTTTGGAACCCCAACTGGAGTGTTTGCTTTGTACAGTGCTAATAAAAGCTAAAAAAAATCTAAATCAAGAATTGGCCACTATCTCAGTCAAATCATGTTTCTTTTTAAAATAGCTTTTGACTAAACTATCGCTATAGAAGAAATTTTCCTTTTTACGCCCTTACAACACAAGACTAATGCAAAAGTAACAACCCTTCCCTCTTCCCCAAGGAATTGTAACATTTTTGTCAGTAAGATTTTTGCAGGCTCTTGTATTAAAATATATTCTGAATTGTATTTTAATGGGGAAAAAAATAAATTATTTTTTCAACCAAAATAGAGCAGATGTAAAATAATTCTCAGAAGGTTTTTACCCTCTAGAATGAAACTGAATATTTTTCATGTGTTAGTTTGAAAAACATATTTTAAAATTTTGTGAAACAATACACGCCTTTCTTCAATTATTGGCCATTCACAATGGTACATCCATCCTGTAGGTTTCTGTGTTCTGGTCACTTTGGCAATTGCCAGTTTTGGCCAAATAAACAGTACTTTTGCACGCAAATAAGATTTCCTTCTACAATCAAGATGATTTTCTGCAAAGCATTCAAGCAGTAAGTACAAATGGTTATGTGTACTTTGAATTCCTGAAATGAATCATGGAAAACTCTAACATAATAACGTGCTGTTATTAAGTGCTATACAGCTACAGTTGCTATAAAAACGAAGAAGAAATCTGAGGTAGTGAAATAAATCTTCAGCTGGTACAAATCAGCAC
>NW_010189303.1:28966-38964 GCF_000695765.1 Mesitornis unicolor | reverse complement strand
GAACTGAAGAGAGCTGCACTGATCTAAACAAACTGAGATTTTGATATGAATAAACTGTGGCATAGGCTGGTGAAGTAACATGATTTGCCCTGAAATCCATGCTCCGAAGGCTCTCTTCAAGAAGGCCTTCTCAACATGAGGTACAGTGTGGAAAACAGTGTAGACGTTATGGTGGCTACAGAGTGCAACAGAGGAGACAGATGTGAACCAGGGCTTCCAGGTGAGTTCTGACTTGAGATGGAGCTGAAGCACAAGATGTACTGCTCTCTCCTAGCTCCTGGCTCCTCATTGCCTCCCCCTCCCATTAATATAACCCTTTGGGCAGCTAGATGGTCACCTGGCCCCAAAAAACCCACATAAAGTTAAAACTAATTTGGTAGAAGATCAGGTGGTTTTAACATGGATGTTTCTTGACTCAGTTCATACCTCTGCTGGCAAAGGTTTATGGGTGGGGTGGTGGGACCTAGGACAGCTTCTCTTGGTGGGAACACCAATAATACCGATGTAAAATGTTTCCAAAAGTTGTACCTGAGGAAGAGGAAATCCCATGCCCTCTGGTAAAATTCTCTTGCTTGTCAATACTCAGGATAAAATGGAATGAGGTATGCTAGGAGCCTAAGGAAGCATGACTTAGGAGGTATTTATTATTGGCTTTCCTACTGTACTAATTGCTCCCTAGATTAGTCACTTTTCACGTCAAGAAGCATTTGTGAGACAAGGCCATCTCAGCTGGGCACTGGTGCACAGAAATAATAATGTAGTCAGTGCCCAGCAACACTGGAAGCAAACGTAACTTTTTGGCAAAATTCTCCCTGGTTTTGGTGATGCAGGACTGGGTCTCCTTTACTGCTCAAGACTGCTTATCTCCTGCTTATTCACCTGGCAGCTCTCACTTCTGAATGTCACATCAAATCTGCATGGGTGTTCAAAGCAGCTTGCAGGATTTGCTCCACCTGGAGCAAATGACTCTGCTGAAACAGATCCCTTACAATTGCTCCACAGCACATTGTGTATGCTAACAAAATACTGGCTGAACCTTTCCCAGTGGGGTGGATTTTTTCAGTATGTGATCTCCTCCCATTACTGGCAAGCAAAACAGTGATGTGTTACCTCAAAGGTGGATCTGCCTTAAGCATCACAAAGTAACACCAACCCATGAGAAGTGAGACTTCAGAGGAGGTCAGTTTAATTCAGGTCATAACAGGTATGTTATTCCCAGCTCTGCAAGCTTCTGTTTCAAGCGTTAATTTGCTTAAAGAGTAGAATTATTTTAATCACAAGTGCACCCTTTTCAGGCATGTTGTCTCTATTTTGTTCAGGATTTTGAAGAATTTCGTAACAGTACTCTTACATCATTGCATCCAGACACAATGTCAACCATTGTGAGATAAAGCATGTTTTTTACATTTCCATAAGTGTGCTGCTTTCTATTACCCAACGTTTTCTTTTTCAGTTACGAATAATTCAAATCATGCACATTATTCTGGGGAATGATAAAGACATCTGTATTTTAGGACAAACAATGCTGCTTCTAAGCGACAGCAGAGCAGGGTGGTTGTATGTTACCTGTTAATAAATTATGATCAAGACTATGTCAGAAAGTGATACAAAGCAAAGGGCACATGAGAGGTATGATGCTTCCAACACTGTTCGTCACTTCATGGTAGGTCAGCTCCCCTGCTTGTGGTATCTGGACAACTTTGATTAGACACCAGTATGTTCCAGGAAATTGATAACTATCCTTATGACTCCAATTGAAGAAGTGTGATAGTAATGATCAAGATTTTTTTAAAAAAGAGATAATAGTTATTTGTATGATTGACATTCTGCTTCAGTGTTTTCACACAAAGACCCCTCTCTCTGCCTGACATGCAGGCGCTGCATTCCCAACACATTCTTGCAGCCTACACCACATCGCCAAACAATAGCGAGCCTTTTTTCATTTTCCTGCCTAGTTTCTGTGAACAGCACTCTGTTGACAACCGAGTCTGTTCTCACTCCTGAAGAATTCAAAAAATTGAACACTCTAAGGACAGCCTGTCACTTTCAGGAGGCATCCTAAAGCATCCTATTTTAAAAATTGTGGTTTGGTGCTTCTTTTTCTGTTTTGTTTCTGTTTCAAAGGAAACCTACAAAAATGCAGTTACCCTGCAAATCCATCATCAAACCAGAGCGCTGCTCTGAATGTGGCACCACTAATAGCACTAAAATGCAAATATATGGATGACTTTCTCTCTTTGACAATTCCAGAACAGCCTTTCCCCTCTAAACTTTAATGTTAATGATGAGTGCCAAACTGACAACTCCTGTGCAATTGAAATCTTTTGCACAAGAAAAATAGATGCAGGGACATTGGTTTGCTTTCCTTGCCAACCAGTCCCAAGCAGAAAATGGACAGGACACACGTAAGATTAAGAAAGCCCATCCTTCTTAACACTCATCCTTGTTTGTTCTGAAAGAATAATGTGTTTTGGTCAGATGACAGGAACTTCATAAATATAAGCAATGTGCATGAAAGACTCAGATTTCTCTCTCCTTTGTCACACGTGAGCAAACCACTCTCACCAGGGCAGCGCGAGTCTTGTGGCTGGCAGTGAACCCAAGCAAAACAGAAGAGATGGGAAATCACACTGATGGACTTGCTGCCATGTTATGTCTTTCTTTGGTCGATGGTTGAAATCTATACCTGGGCAATACGTCCCATAAACCGTGTTTATAAACCATAGGAGGAGAGGGCAGGAGAGGAGAGCTGAACTTGATGTACTGTTACGCCGTGCCACTTTCCTGTGGTGCTATATTTCCTTTGCACTACGAGGCTAACGTAAAAGACTAGAAAATGACCAAAACCTCTCCCTATCTAGACAGCTATGATAACTTTCTAGTTTGGAAAAAAAATATGGGCACAGTGTATTTTCACAGTAATATTTCTGTTGTTGGTATCCTTGATTTTGAGGATGTGTGCATGTGCACACATGCTATTTCCACTTATTTGAGAAGTCTGATGAACTTGAAGCACTCTGTCTTAACACCACTTATAAAAAACTTCAGCAATATCTGCATCTCACTTCAGGACCTTGTGTAAAAGCATGCCTCAAGGAAAGCCCACGCTTAATTTAGGCCCAATTCGTTCTTGGCTTCTGACTTCTCTGGGTGGATCTGGCACAGTCAAGGCCAAAATGGAACATCAATGAACAAGTGTGCTGGCGTCACTGAAAAATGAAAACAATTGGAAAATGACAATCAAAGGAAGGTGAAAGATCTAGTCCCAGGGCTTCCTGTTTCATCTGAGAGTTTATTCAGATGCCCTCCAGATAATCTAAGCCAGTTATAGGGCACACTGACTTATTACGATGTTTATTCTCTTGGCTTTGTTAGCTGCAAGGGCAGTCTATCCTGCATGCATTTATGCCCTACCAGTTACACGCATCTTCCGACTTAGGCTTTGAATTATGGTGCTGCCATGGAAGCAATATGGAATTGAGAAAGAGTCTAAGACATATAGATGAAAGAGTAAAAGCAAGAAATTTCTAGCCTCTGACATCTTTCATGATGCAATTATGTAAGGCGTTATTTCTACAGCATTTAAATATACTTTGTGTAAATATTTCCAATACAGTAGTGTAAAGGGACCATGGTATGCAGAAAATCAGTCTCAAACCATGCTGTCTTTCCTGCAAGTAGTTAGCTAGTTCAGGTACTAGCTACTTTGAGTTAGACAGCTCAGCTGTCAAAACAATACTGAATACGAGGACAAGGACACACTAGTGTATATGGGAACCAGAAGTCAAAGTCGAGTCATTCAAGCAAGTTAAATACCTGCTTAGCTTATCTTCACTGCATGTGTTTAATAGCCTATGGTATCTTCACAGGGAGAGTCAAACTCTATTGTCTCCCCTGGAGGAAAACACAGGCTCCAGCACTGGAAGTCAAGGTGGTATCAAGAGGACAGATACTAGCCTAGACAAAGGAAAAAAAAAAAGACAAGACTTGAAGCAATAACAGCATTGGTTAACAGCATCTGCATGTTGGAGAGCTGACAGAATGTCTTGCCTGGCTTCTTCCACTCTACAGAAAGTTGTTAATGGGTTTCCCAGCAGAAATTGTTTGCATTTATCCCTGCTGTAGCCCCACTGGAATCTGTGACTTGTACTAAAAATCTGGGATTTCTAGCTCTAAACCCAAGTATTTTGAGGAACACAAGGGAAACTTTTGTTAAGTGTAGCACTTGTGAAACTACTAAGGCAAATGCATCACCTTTGCAACTTCAAAGAGGTTAATGAATTTGGTAAGTGCTAAAATTTGAGCTAGTTAGAACTACTACTGTGTGCTTGAAGTCTGTTTCTATCTTATCCACACAGATGCCCAGGACGATCATATGCCAATATGTCAAAATATATTTATTACAACATTATTTTGAAATATAGCTTTGTTATTCATTGATGTTGCACTGACCTAGATGTTTTATCCTAGGTTTTACATGTAGTGCTTCTAAACCTAGGATCTGTCTCAAGTAGTACAGCAATCATATTAATCAAATGCTACCTCCACTTCCTTCTTTTATGATACAATTTATATTCTGAAAGCTCTTAAGTCATGGAACCCTGACATTCACTTTGCATAATATATGCTCACTAAAAGTCCCTAAAATAATTTCCTGAAGACTAGTTCTTAGTAGCAGTTTTAATAATGTTTGCCTGTGTATTTAAATGAATGCTTAAGATCAGAACCTAAACTGTACATTTGGCTGAACTGAGAGCAAGGATGCACCAGTCCAGTCAGAGACTGAACACTATCAAAGCTGTTACAGATACCCAAAATGTTGTCTAAAGCAATGGTAATACAGAAGTTTCTCCACATGTTGTGTGGCTGTACCTGAAGAATGTAAATTAACAGAAGCACTAAGGTCTCCTGGGTTTTTTTTGTAACTGCTGGCTAACTTCAACCTCAAATCATATGTGAACTACTGTCTCATGACTGTCTATCTGAAATCACACCAGATATAAAATAGCCAAGGAAAGTTTTTAATGGCTTACAAGATACAAATGTATCTACTGTAGAATATTGAGGAAAATTAATCCTATGTGGGTCTGCTTTTTAGACACAAGTGGTTCTGAGAGTCCCAGTTGTGTGCTGGGCACCTCCAAAGCACAGCACACAGGTACAGGAGTGATAGCAAAGAACCAGCACCTGAAGGCAGTGAGCAAGGCCCCAGCAGAAGGCATGGCCAGCTGGCCACAGAGGGGCTCTAGCTGAGCAATCCCTCAAACTGGGAAGGATTTTTCCCCATGGGAAACACTCCTCTCTACTTGTTTGCACAGCAATACCTTGTGGGCTGTGCTTGGTGGTTATAATTTGTGCTTAAGTGCCTTGGCCAAAACTGGAGTATACTTCTCTTGTCTAGCATAGGCTGTCAGAAACCATAGTTAGGATACAACACATTACGCTTCCTTAAAATGAGAATATGAATACTTTCCTTACAAAAAGGGTGAACAGAAACTTGAGGCATTGCAATGCATATGACAGCTGCCCTCCTCTCCTGAACTGAAAACCTGGTGATAAACAGAGAGAGGGGCCCTGACCCGTCAGGACGTTGCTACCACAGCCTGAGCTGCAGAGGTGTTCCTCCGCACCCTTAGAGTAATAGCTGGCAAATGAAAAGCATTTGAGCAAGCCTAATCTACAATCATTATATATTACAAATGTATTTATTCTGTTTAGGGAGAAACTCCTTGAAGGCTCCAGATGAGACAATTCTCACATATATTATTTAGCTTTTCCTGAGGCTTTAATGAATTGCTTTAAATTACAGACTTAGATATTGATTAGCCTCATTCAGCTGAAATCTAGGCTTAGCAATCTATACTTGTCTATAATTTATTTGTGATATTATTCCCAATAAAGAGCTGCAATTAATCCACATCAAGAAAAATCAATTAATACAGATTTGTATCACAAAGAAAGAAATCCTCCTCATATCTGCCCACTAATCCTGAAGCTTAGGTCTTTCTTTGCTACCAAGGAGGACAGATAAAAAAATATTGATTTCACCCTATTTTTACAACTTATAGCAATACAATAATAACACACAGAACAGACGGGGCTTATCAATTAAAACTATTTTTATATATTATGATAGATGAGGACACACAATGCCTTTGTTCCCCAAATTATTAATAAATATTAATATGATGAACTAGTAGTTCTGTAATAAGAATAGTTACTCCATGCATAGCTCTTGAAGAATCTGTCTTCACTTCTGGGATGGTTATGAATTTTGCACCCTATATTTTACAGTAATGATTCTAGAAGCAAAATTGCAGTTAGCTGCAGCTGCATGGGAAGTGAAGACTGTTCTGTATAGTTATAACCTACTGGTACAATGTGAAGAAACACAAGATATTATTCAAGCTAACATCTTTCTAATTTTATCGAGTTCTATCTGCCATTTTAACCAAGCTAATATTTAACCTAATTTATTAGAAATAAAAAAATCTTATCAGAGTCTTCTTACAGGAAGCATCACATAAACACCGTGAAGTAGATTTTGCAGTTTTAGAAGCCAAACTTTATCCTTGCTACACAAAGAAGACAACAATGTGTCATTGTCCTTTCACAATTCCTACTGTAAACAGTTTATGTGATTTATTTTAGATAATTACATATTTTATACTAGTGTATCATCAGTATGTTGTTATTCTGACTGCCCCATAATAGAAATTGTGTATTTTCCCACTGCAGTGAATGCTATTCTTAACATACATTGGCCTCAAACAGCTAAAAATATCAGAGTTCTGTTGCCTGTGGGAAAGTTTTGCTGAAGTTATTTCTATTAGAAGTTTAATATTGGTCTCTTCCATTTTTCATACTGTATGTACCATTCACATTTAATGCTGTCTTCTCTGATATGCAATTACTTACAAGTACTTAAGTGTCACATATGGCACATATTAGGCAAATAATGCCTTAATTCACTCTAATGCTAACATTAATATGAATGATTAGGAATGAGATTAGTACTAAAGAATACCATTTTGAAATAAATTGTGATTACATAGCGGCAGCTATATAAAGGATTAAAGAGTATGGATTATTGCAGGTTATGGTTCAAGATATCAAATGATATGGCTCTGTGTTTGTTCTTGCCAAGGACACTGGGCAATTAGAGGGTCAAACAGCCAACTGTAATTCTTACACTGAATCTTTGGGCTTGTTGTGGCTTTTTTTTAACTCTTATGTGTTTTTGACAAACAGTAGGTCCTGAAAAAAGATAAGGATCAACTTGCTTTGAGCTGCCTACATCCACAGAAAACTTTTTTGAGATCTATTTAATTTATCCAGCACCTTGAAGCCAATCTGACAGTGTAAATACAAAGGAAAAGCTCTAATTTTAGAAACATTTTCTTTTGAACCCAAATTCATATAATCAATGAAGATGGCACTGAATTAATGACAACATTTATTTTCTCTGCTGTTGCACCTTTGAATTTTTCTCCCTGTGATAGTATTTCTGCTTTTTTTTTTCTTTCTCCAGAAGCAATAAGAAACCTTAACTCACGCAATTAAACCAGTAACATCCATGTCATATAACTCTTTACCTACATGGTTTGATCACCGTTTTTCTGATTATTCCATATAATACTTTTATATTTCAGCAGCTTATGAATCAATACGGTTTCATTCACGGAAGTGAGCAAGGACTTGTGAAACTGTAATTATTCCCTGTTCAGATTATCAGATTTTTGGAAGGACCAAAGAATAAGGACACTGTCAACTTTTGGCTCACTCATCTCACTTTTAACACAAAAGAGAAAAATATTTTAGTTCCTGAAGGTCTGATCAAGTGTTAAAACCTTCAGCTTCACTGACATTTGCGAGTGAAGGAATTTCAGTGATTTACATATCAGGACTGTTAGCATGAATAAGTGATGGTGCAGTTGAGAAAAAACACAAGAGGAATTAATGGTTTTCTCTTGGTAGCTGCCTGCACTGGTACGTAAAGACCAGTCTAGTATCATTCTCAGTTTTGATATTCCACAGAAGCTCAAGCGTGAGATTCTTGGGACACAACAGTCTTTTGATTATTCATTACAAATGGCCATCTCGGGGGCTCAAGGAGGTTTTGCTGATTATCTTCAATAAGAATCCTGCTATCAGGATCTAAAGGTACTATAATAAAACCTTCTCTCACCGTGCTGCTGCCAGAATGACAGTTACTTAACAATTAGAAGGTACTGAGGTAATAAAGTAATATGATGTATACATGTAAAAAAGTACTGTTCGCTAATCAGTTCTCCATCAGCCATCAGCAAGTGCTTCATGGACAACTAGTTTTTGTGGTACATGATTTTTTAATAAAGTAATAGATGCAGTATTGTCGTATCAAAACAGGGAACAAAAGAAATGAGTACCAGCATCTATTCCGTCATAATACAGATTGCCACGTTGTTTCTCATAACTGAGTTAATTTTTACCTTACTGTTCTACTATCCTAAGCTAGTGAAAAAGCTTTGTATTGTTCAAGTTTTCTTTATTAAAAATGAATCTGGTGGATACAGATTTGCCTGCTCACCTTGTGTTTCCTTTATTATTCTTCTGCAATTTTAGGTTTCTTACTCATATATATTGCTACAAGCTTCTTCTTCTTTACATATATAATTAAATATATATAAATATAATAGTTCTTTTCCTTTCTCCACTTACCTAGAACTTGCTGATCTTTTTAACTACAGTGAATGTCTTTATTAATTGTGGCTTTTGTGAATACTCAGTAAAACAACTTCACTGGGATTACTTATAGGCTTAAAGTTAAGCATATCTTTAAACATCTCCTTGAATTGGGGTGTATTTGTTTTCAATGAGAAATAGAAAAAAAAAAGAAATAACAAAATTAGTTTCTCTTAATCTGGAAATCTGAATTAACTAATATGGAATACAGACAGTTTTTAGCATAACTTCCTCACAGTTTGTTCCCTATTTTCTCTTCCATTCTATTTCTGTTTGATTTTTGGATTTATTTCCACCTCTTACTTTGTTATTTAAAATCCATCATGCATGTGTGTCATCCATGTCCTTGTGAGGGCCCTCTCCCACATAATACGCTGTGTGGTGCTTAATATACACGTGCACATACAAATTAACATGTACACATACGTGCTTGTTTCTTCATCTGCATATAATGAATGCTTATAATATTTTTCCAGCTCTTTCTGTGAGCTCAACATGCTCAAAAGTAATGAATATTGTATTCATTAAATAACAATCATAACTGAACATGAGCACATCTAACACATGCACATCAAAAATATTTTCCTTTAAAGGTGAACTGCAAAGGGAATTGAGGCAGGGAAGTAAATCCTCTCCCCATATTTTTTATTTAGCACATACACGTATTGCCTGTAAAATTCCACTCGCTCTCCCCCATCCCTCATCTCTACCTTCCTGACATTTTGAAAGCCTGTCTGCTAGCAAAAGCTTTGCCATTTCGAGCGTTTCTTATGGACAGAAACTAGAGTTATTGAAAATGACTGCACCAACCAAAGTGTGTCACAGGTTTGGGTGTCTGTAGGAGAAGGATAGTGCAGTAACATAACAAAATCAATCTACACTAATTAGGTCATACTGGCAAGAATTTTGTGTATACAAAAAGCTCAAGATACAGAACAAAATCAACAAGTATATTAAAAAAAAATCAAGCTATGAACTCTTTCAAACTTTCGTTATACATCATCAAGAAGCAATGAAATGTACAAATGCAATAAAAATAATCATTTACAGGTCACAGTTAAATGATGCAACAAATGCAGACAGTGATATCGTAACACTGAGAACCAGAGAAGATTCACATTCTCCCCAACAGTCATTTCCCTTCTCTTTATGTTCCCATGCACTGAACCTCTCTTACACTTTTCATTCTTGCTATTAATTTTCCATCTTGTCTGCTTCCTTCACCTCTCAGCCTATGGCTATCTTTATAACCTCATCAGGCCTCCTCGGGGAGT
>NW_010189303.1:0-28935 GCF_000695765.1 Mesitornis unicolor | reverse complement strand
TCCCTAATAAGATTCTGGCACTTCCTCTTGAAGCTTCTTCCGGAACCTGGATGTGAACAAACATGTGAAAATGAGGAATAATGGGAATAGAATACAACTCATGTCTTTGAAACTTCAGAAAGACCTTGGACTTAGTGCTGAGGGCAAAGCATGGTCCTAGCCAGATCTGATTGCAGCACAAGCAGAGTAAACCCAGTGTCAGGACTGAAATCCAGTAGAGCAGGAGGAGTTGCTGAAGGCTGTCATCAAGTGCTTGGAGCCCTGCAGGACTGAGCATCAGAGCAATCTGTGATAATATTCATTCAGACAAAGTCTGCTGCTGATACATGATTCATCCCACTGCAATATATGAAGCTGGTGAAAATCAGAAGGTATTAGTCAGGACACCGAAGCTTACTTCCAGCTAAACCACTAGTCTGCTTTGTAGTTCTTACATCTTCCTTTCTTTCTCTTCACCTCCTTTCTAAAATATTTGCATCAAAGCAGAAACCATTTGAGGACTGCTTCACACAATTAGATCCCTGTTTTGGTTAAGTTCTGTAGGCACTTCTGTAATGTGAATAAATCATCAATAATGACAGCACTGGTGGACTTCAAAACATCTTAGAGAACATTCTACTAACATGCTGACATTTCCTATAAGTTCCAGGCAAACATACATGTATACACACACACATTTTTGTGTGTATATATATAAACATATCATATATATTTACACACACACATATATGAGTCTGTGCATGCAAACATGTATGTGTACATACCTGAGTCTACACAGGAAGTATTCCAAAATTATAGCAAAATATTAATAAAGTTTCAATTATTGATGCTATTTTTTGAATAACTGAGTATGATTCTTCATTTATTTTAAAAATGTCTTTTGTTTCAAAAATTTTTGTGGTAATTCAGAAGGATGCTAATGGATGGAGCTGTACACCACTCTATTATGAAAGAGCTGAGTTAGAGGTGTTACTGACAGTTAAGCTAAATCTAAAATGCCACTGTTTAGCCAAGTTCATACAGTAAGATACAAGCCCATGGAAGCAATGAACATGCACACTTTGCAAGTCTGTGTATCCTACCCGCTGCCAAAATGTGCATGCTGCATCCGTGAAAACTGAAGCAGAGGAACCGAAGTCTAAGGGGCCAATCTGCTTTTCGTTACATTAGTGAGAACTTCGCTGGTGTGCCATGAGTGCTGGGAAAGGATGCCCTTCTGTATGTACCAGAACGGCTGCAAAAGGGTGGGGTCATGGAGCGGAAATTTTCTATCCCAAATCTGGAAATCCTGTCAACCCAGCATGGCAAGCCAGCTATGACAGAAGCTGTGCAACTGTGTTCCTGGTGGGGTCAGGGGGACATGGGCCATATGTTTGAGTGCATAAAACTGTAATTCAGCAATGGAAATCACATATTTCTGTGTGAGCAGGTATTTTCTCCTCTCATCAATGTGAATGGAATCAGTTCCTGAATGAATCTGAACTTGGCTCTGTAGCCTGGAATAGAGTAATTTCTCAGATTCTGTTTTTGGTTATTTTCTAATTGCTGATCCACTTTGCTTCTATTACACACATTTTCTACAGTGAGAATCAGTCATTCTGTCTTCACCCTGTCTCCAATGCACCTTCAGGATGTGCCCATTGCTCTTACTTTCTTCTCTCATGGTCATTGCCCCTTTCAACTCACACTTCCTATATCTCCAGCCAAAAATGGGGATTGCCTGATGCTGGGGAACACCTTGTCCCTCTGTTTCCTGACTGCACACCTGTCCTGCATGGCTAGATGTGAGATCCACTCTGCAGCTCTTGTCTGCTTCCACTACCAATAGAAGCATAGTCTTTAATTACATTATCACATGCACTTTTGCAAAAATGATGGAAAAATGGCCACAGCATCAGAATAGGTTGATACCCAGACTCCTACTGGAGTAGGCACCTACAGTGTCCACTAATACTGAGTTTAAGCCAGATTCAGAAGAAAGCATGTCACTTATTCACTGACAGTGCCTCCCATACACAGTATAGCACATGACATCTGATGAGATCACAGCATGGGGCACACTTGGCTGCAGGCATTACAAAGGCTTCAGCATCTCCCTGTCAACAGTTTGGCTTGCTTTTTATTGTAAAAGAAAACTTGTGAAGTAACCTCTGACTGAGGTTGCTGGCCCTATTCAAGGCCAGCCAGGATAAACACTGCAGTGTATGGCTGTACCTGTCCAAGACATGCTTGTTGGTGTGGTTCTGGAGTTAGATCAGTCAGGAGGACAAATACCCTTCTTGTCATAAGAACCACGATGAATGGCAGATTTAGAATTTTTAAAAGGCTAATAAGTACCAGTCTCTTGTCACCTGCCTTTGACAGATTGATTGTAGAAGGCAGGACGTCTTTGCTTTCTTCCATACCTAAGGATTTCCAGGATTTAGTGGAAGAGTGGAAGTTTTTGTGTTGTACCACTTAGGGGTAAACTCGCAAATATACTTTCCAAGGCATAACACATGGAGCTGTGGGCCCCTGTGGGAGGTAGAGGGGGCTTTGCACACTTACCATGTAATGGTACACATATTCATTTAGGCGTAAGGTGTGTTACTGCTCACACCATAACATCATCAGCTCATACCACACTAGTAACATGCATGCCAAGGTATACTAATATTTGTAACTTGACCAGTACAGAGCTGTTGAGTAATTCATGGTGGATAATTTACTCACAGGTATTCAGCTTCGTTTGCAGCTCTTGGACATTGCACACACCCTTTGACAACATACAACCAAATGAGCAAGGAACATTTCACTGCCAGAATTTTCAGATAAACTGATACAACAGACACATCAGACCTCCTTCCTAACTCCCTGTAGCAGACGCCCACTCTTTTATCTTTGTCTTTGGCTTCAATACTTACGAAATGTTACTTCTGCATCCAGGGAATAGGCTTAACCCAGGTAATAGAAGAGAGAGGTTCTTGGCACAGATCAGCAGCTACTGTACTTGGCACTGATTAGATTAACACCAGGAACCACTTTAGAGAGGGCAGTGTAATCTTTATGGCCATCAATTACTTGCTGAGAAAGTTCACATCTTCCAGCTAATGGCAGCTGTGCTGGTGATTTCTTTTCTACATGGCGCTATGCACTTAAAAGAATTCACTAAATAGCCTTTTGCCTCTTCTTTAAGACATCTAGTCCCTACTAGCAATGAGTAACATTTTCAAAAGAGCCCAGAGACTATTTTTCAGAATGATTTAGTCACAGACTTCCACATAAGCTTATTCATCCTGCCCCTTGGGTTGTGGTTACACACACATTTCTCCAGGACGTGGAGTCAGCGTCAGCAGGCAATGGTCACTCTGGCTCGCTACTGCTTGCTCCCATGCTCCTGCCACCCCTCCGTGCAGAACAAAGAAGGCAGTGTAGGGACTGCCACAAACAGCCCTGGGCAGTGGCAACATGACATGCTGGAGCCAAAATTGCCCCAGAGAAAAATGTTTGTGGAACCACAGCCTCAAGCTCTTCTCGGTTGGGTAAATGAATGATCATGGTGCTCCATCCTACCACAGCTAGGCAGCTACCAATACCCGAGCTCTAGAGATAACCCTGGTAGATTTCCATGCAACTCTGACAGGTGTCCAGGTGCTTTAGATGCTTCTGATATGTTTTATGTGATAGCAGCTGGTTTGGGTTTGCCCCATCCAATGGTAGAAATAGTGCTGTTCACTCTTTAGGAAGCTAATTCCCATCAATTATTATGTTTCAATGAAGCAAGCAAGCATGAAAGCACCTGGAGATAGACAGCTTTGGCCCAACAAATCCTGATCCCTCAAGGCCTACTGCATTGCCTACTGCAAACACACTATCTGACGACCATAAATCACAAACTTATTATGTAATGGCCATACCATTTCATAGACAAAGATGCATTTCACTGAGAGTATGGTTTTAATAAACAGGCAGCCTTTCAGTGGCCAGACTGGAATAATCCAGTGATCTCAGTCCAGTTCCTGTTGGAAAGGTAGTCACAGCACAAAAACCACCGGCACAAATGGGCAGTTTGTTACTGGGCTGCAATAGGAAGCTGAACAGCTTTCTCACCTTGGCAGCTTATGGCAGGAGTGCCACCGCCTGCAGCAGGCTGGGGTGAGCCAGGCATCACAAGGGGCTCTGCGCTGACCAGGCCATACTTGGCCCACGGCTGTGCCAAGGACTCGGATACCAGGGGCTGCCTTGCTGGAATTCTCATGCCAAGTATGCGCGCAATTAACTTTGGACCTTTAATTAACTCATCTAAATGTAACCATGCAGTAAATGGAGGGATACATAGGGCTGATGGAGTTATGACCCAAACTAACATGTGCAAAGCATGCGCTTCTGAAATGCGATGGGAAATATCCATTATTCTTGGATAGAGCTCCCTTCTAGTTCAGCAGTTCAGCAGCTGTCGTCATTTACTGCATTAGCAAGCACTATTTCTGTGAATTTATATCATCGTGTCCTGGAGTTTTTTGCCAGCAATATGCTTAACCCACTGCTGCAAAATAATCCCATGTATATTGGCCACATATTTGAGATATTATGATTAGACTTTTTTAGAAGGTGTTAGGAATTATTTTTATAAATATAGCATGTGTGTATGCACAAGGTTTTTTACAATCAACCTTAAAAAAGAAAGGAATATATTTTCATTTTTTAACTTACATTTTGGCATGGTTTCCCCTGGATTCTGATAGGCATCAAGCTAATGGAGTCATGCTAGTCCTGTCAAATATTTAGGGAATAACCAAATAGAAAGAAATAGTGTAATTTAGTGTATTTTCCTGAATTACGTTTTTTACATATTTCCCATAAACTATGAAATCTGTCGTTATAATGGAATAGGTGTTGATACCTGAGGATGTCTGATTATATCAGTCAAAACATGGACAGGTCTGTACACCTTTAAGAAACAGAAGCATTAGCAAGCAACCTTACTACACTACATTGAGGAAATCTCAGATCAAAATGTCTTCAAATTTTAGTTGCTACGATGACACAAAAAAGTTGACTTCTTTTTGTACTACTTTCAGACGCTAAAGGCTTCCGTCTGCAGAAAAAATGTTGTATATTCCAGCAGAAACACATCTGCAGATTCGTCCACAGACAACTCTGTTCTGGAAAATTAATTCTAAAAATTGTTTTCATGGAGGACTATGAATCTTACCAATAATAAACACAAAATAATAGAATCTAGTGCAGTTAAATAAAATGTTATGTGTGACTGCAGTTGAATGGGAAAAAATAGATTTGGGAATAGTGTGTTTCTAAATTTTTTGATACCTTCTGCTAATATACAATTCGTGTATAGCATACATTAGACATTCCCTTGTGGGTCTTGCCCACTGAGGATATAAATCTGCCACCATAAACCAGCTCCAGAGTTTGTCACTTAAGACAAGTTGTAGAGGCTGGTGTACACTGCTTCCCTGTACACTGTGTCACATTGATGCGTTAGCCAAAATGAGAACCCTCAAAAACACCCATGTCATTACAGTATTGTTATGTTTCTTATAAAGCTCTTGCTGTATTTGCAGAAGATACTGCAGAGTTTATTAGACCATCTTTCACCACAGAGGGTTTGAAAACTTACAATTCCTCTACCACTGAAATCAAGAGATGTCTGGGATGCGCATGCTATAATCTCAGCTACTCCTGAGTTTGAACCTGAAGAGGCACCCAGGTGCCTTACTGCTGAGCAGATTGTACCTTTCTTCCATTTTTAAAAAATGTTTCTGTTATTGGACGTTATTCTGGCTTGTTTCTTCCTGCTCCTTTCCTCCCTTATACCTTTTTAATGAGCCATTTATTTGACAAATGGAAAGGAAGACCCCGTTGAGCTTAAAGGACCCCTATATCTGTTCAGCTTTCTTATGTGTCAGCACTGATTCAACACAAATATAACTTTCCGAAAGGGCTGGCAGAGAGTCTTATCCCAGCAAGAGAAATTTAGGAGCTGTAGGTATCCCTATTTCTGATTAGCCAGCATTTTCTTTTTCCAGATCTGCATAGCTGAACCTGGATAAAGATGTGAATGTTGTTCAGTAAGCCAGAACTCACAGTTTCTACTCAAATCAGCAATTCAGGACTGCTGGGGTGTCTCAGCAATCTCAAGTTGAATTGTTGATTTTCCTGTGCTCAAAAGACTGCTGTCTGGCACTACCAGTGAAACAGATTTCTGACTACAATAACTAGCAGAACTTTTCCATAGGTCAGTGTGCCAGGAAAACAGGGATACTTCTTGCAACAGTTGTTCCCTGAGGGTGGAGGAAATTAGGAAGAGGGAACCGGGGAGCAAATTACAGCTACCTTGCACTATGGAATTGATGCGTGGGCTGGTATCATCATCATCTGGCAGAGCCTTGCTCGAGAAGAATGCTGTAGCCGCATCTCTTGCAGCTCAGTGGCAGGGCTGTAAAAGATGTAACCATGAACAGAGGGAGGAATGACTGGAGTAAAACTTAACTTACTTACACTGACTTCTCTACAGGAGGCTTAGCTCTCTACCGGACTGAGAGCTAATTGTTGTAATAAATGCTAGACAGTGATATGAGAATCTGATCCTGTGGGACATTGAATTCAGGGAACGCTCTGGGTGCTGTGATTAGACTTTTAGATAAACAAATCCTAAGGGAAGTTCCTGCCTAGCACTTAACATTTTCAGTGAGTTACAGCATTGAGCCTTTTGTAAAAATGTCTTGATTCATTCTTATTAGGAGTGGCAAGAGCCACTGTCTACAGCTTCCTTGATATTTTTACTTTATCTGCTATTAAAATCAAATCAGCATGTTGCATCACACTTAAGTGCTACCTGCAAGCAATAATCTGTCACTAACACAGAAAGATAGTAATCACAAAACAAATGAATTGGGATTACAGATACTCTCCAGTCCCTTCATTACTTAGGTAGAAGAAGGTATTCTGAAAATAAAACTGAGTTTCAGCAAAGAGTTTTGTCAATAAGTAATGTTTTTCAGTGCAAACCATGCGATACGCCTCAGCAGAAGCTCTGTAGCTGCTTCTGAACTGACTACTGCTTTACTGCATGTTCCCCCTCCTGGAGTCATTGCTGCTTATTTAAAGGCATCCACTGTGCCTGCTACTTATATTACATTTATAAGCATTGGGAAGCACAAACTGTTTCCAGCCTGACCTCAAAATATTTTGTTTGCTTGTCTAAAAGCAACATCAATTTCATGTAAAAGCCATACCTTCAACGTCATGAATCTACCCGCCATTTATACATTCTATCCCAAATTGAAAGTTATGCATGTTCTTGCTAACCTAGTTTTATGTGTGCCTGTGCTTTTTTTTTCTTTTTAACAATAGGCCTAAATCCATATTAATGATCCAAAAAGTGACCAGGCCTCAGCACCTTTTGTCCTCTATACATTAACTATCCAATAATCAACAGTAGCTGTCCTGTACTCTGGTGTCTTTGGCCTAATTCAGAGGGACAGATATTTATCATCACCCTTGAATTGGGTGACCCATTCTGACAGGTCGACATCCTTATTTATGTAACAATGTCATAGACAGTAACTGCTAATGAGTGGAGTGACACAGAGGTCTGTTAGATGGAAAGGCAGAGGAAAGCTGAAAAGGGCATGAGGGGTTAATGGGACTTTTCTGTTCCAGCCTCCTGGGATATGTAATTATGTTCTAATAAGAAATGAATGTATTGATTAGATTAGTGTGCAATTGTGTTTGTGTGCACACGTATAGTGCCGCATACATACAAGGCAGTAATTGTGCGTGCCTCTATTTTCTTCAGTATGTGTTTTTAACTTGAAGTATCTTTGTGCTTTGGCCAAAAACAATCAGCACACTCCCACAGCCTCTTCTTGTCTTTACTGTGGCAAACTCCTTGTGAATTCAACTGGAGTTTATCTGAGTGAAGGCTGAATTTAACTTCAGTAAACACCAAATAAGGGCCTCAGGATTAAGCCCTCACAAACAAATGACTTCCTATTTGCATTGTTTGGTATAAACACCCACCAGCACTTAGAAGAGCAGTAAAAGCAGCCAGTAAGTGTCATCTTCTCAGAAGACCTTCTGCCAGCCAAAGTGGGGCATGCTCATCCCTAATGTAAGTCCACTTCTAGCAGTCTGCTTACAGTAGGGAGGAGTTTGGCCCAGCATTCTTTCTCATCAAGTAAAATATGTTCTCTGACAGGTCAAGGAAAGCATCCTTCACACGCTCACAAAGGGCCGATTCTCTACCACATCTCCTAAGTGTATGTGATCTGAACTTGAGGGTGAATTCCCTTGATGGGAAAGACATAACAATAGAGAAAAATGAGGGGGGCTGAGGGGAAAGAAAGCATGTCTGAAAATTAGGGCTGCCCATGGCTCAGGAGATGAAGGAATGCAGCTGACAGCAGTACTTTCATCTGCAGTCTCTTATTGGTGCTAATATGGGAAGGCAGCAGAATTGTGGCTTTTCATACTTTATACATACTGTAAAAATTGCAGCTATAAGCATAGCCATACATGTCCTGAGGACTTGGATGTGATGTTTGAGTAAGTCAGGAACACACAGGGCTAGCCTGGCAGTAGGAACAGGCTTTTTGGGTCACAATCTCAGTCCCTTGCTCCTGGGATAATGAAGGTCCTGGCACCATCATGCACAAGCCTTTGACAAATGAGTACCTCCAGTTACATGCTGAAAAATAAATTACTTTCTAGTGACTCCCTCTGGAAAGAAACAGCATTATTAGGCTTTAATGGGATTTCCTTCAATCCCACTCTTGACTAGGACCTTTGTGAGGCAAAGGGAGGAGAGGGAAGGAAAACAGAAGGATTCTTAAGTCTGAGGGTCCACTTTACCCAACTGTAACTTTTGTGAAGTGTGGCAGATACTCCAGACACGATACTCAGGAAAGGCTGTATTATAGAGATGTAAAAAAGGACTTACTATCCCAGATTTCCAAACATTTCAGAAATGTTTGAACTATCTAATACAAGAACACATTGTAAGGTCAGTATCACAAATTAAGAACTCTTGAAAATGGATTCTCACTAATCTGTTTTTTTTTCTAAAGAATGAAAGATGGATCACATGGATAATCTTTTCTAAAGAATGAATGATGGAACAAATACAACACTTGCAACATGGAGATCTATGCAGATCTAAAGTCTGACCATTACTGAAGGATAATGATTAAACACAATTCTTTCCCATTGCCATTCTACTGCAAATTCTTCTACGTGAGGGGTTTTTTTCTCAAGTATTTTGATGTATAAAATATTTTAGGGAACATATTCCATGATTCTATATTTATAAAAAAGAATGTGTTTATATTCCCTACAAGAGAGACCTAAAATCCAAGCTAGATCAAACTTTGAAGGTTTACCTTCTAAAAATTTGCCTCAGTGGTCAAAATAGAGAGGAGAAGCCTGGCACTGGCTGTAGGAGAGTTATCACTGACTTCAACAGAGCTGAGATTGCATCTGAAATGAAAGCACTGGAAAAGGAACAGCCTAACAAAATCATGGTATTTTCTTCCAAATAATGTATGATGCTAAGGCACATTCAGTATCCAGAATGAATAACAGAAATACCCTCTGCAGAAAGAGGCATACGTAGTACCATAGTTCAAATCCAGGTCTGAACAGTGGATGCAGGGGAGTTAATTTTTCACCGACTGCTGGCCATTTCACTCCTAATAGTTGAGGGTGGGTTCACATTTGAACACTCACACAAAACTGATTTCCCCATTAAATTGATGGGAACTTTGTAGTGCAATGAATCATCTTCAGCTGGCTGATTTATTTCACAGGGCAACTTGAGGCAGCAAACTTGGAGCAAGGTAGCCCAAACTAAGAAGAAATATTCTTCCCTGTCCCATTTATTAGTGTCAGCATCAGCATAAGCTTTTCTCCTTAATGGACTGATCTTTCATTCAGGCCATAGAGGATCCTGAGAAAGTTCTCCTCATTTCTTTATATTTTGCCAAACTTCTAAGTGAGCTCCTAAAAAGTTATTGAAAGAGCATTACTCAGTCTGACACATTCCATTTATTTCAATATGGTGACAAAGAGGGAAGATCTAGTTAAAAATATTGCAATAGCCTTATGGGATACTTATGGGTTTTTAAAATGTAATACATCACAATAGAATACTTTGTTTTTGTAGAAGGGCATTCTGTATTCTCCAAAAAAGCTGCTGACTTAATCATTAGTTATGATGAGAAGAGATTTAGTGCTCTCTTTCTTTACACTGTCACTGAGAACAATGTCTATGAAAAAGCCTATGCTTCCCATTATAAATCACTATAAGCTCCATGAAAATTTCTCCTCTACCCTGGGGTTTAAGTGAGCAGATACTTGGTGATGCAGCCTCCCAATAGTAGCACTTTATGCCTAGCTCTACAAGTTTATGAAATGCTATGGTTCACTCTAAGTCCAGGCGCTACCCCTGCATGCAGTTTCCATTGTTCAGCAATTTATGAATGGCTAGTCTTTGACAAAAAATGAAATACCTACCAGTTCCCCTTCTTCCTTTGCAGACTGTATATATTGTTAAAATGCTTTAAAACTGTAATACAATAACACTTTTAGTATTTAAAAATATATAGTATCATTTATCATTAGAAACAAAATGTACCCTCTACTCCTTCATCCTCTAACGTTCATGAGAAATCATTTCAAATCTTACTTAGGGTAAGCAAGGATTCAGAAATAAAGGCATGCAAAAAAGAAATGCTTCTCTTCATTGAATAAAGAACATTAGATCACATCATCTTAAGAAGAGAAATTCAACCTTAAATGATTTAGGGGGGGTGTTCCGAGATGTATAAACACTTCTCAAAATAATTTGCATAAGAAATACAGATTTAGAGACCAGAATTAAGCATCCAGGTTTGAAAGTCTTTAACCTTCTTCTCCGCCTTCCCTCCTCCTCCATATCATAGTCACGTACACTGGTTGGATTTTATTGTATAACTTTGTAAAGAAAAAAAAGAGAGAGAGAGCATTCCACACATCTGCCAGCATTTTTTTTTTGTTGGCCCAAGCTGACAGCTTTTTTTGTGTTTCTTAGTTTATCAGAAGTCTATCAAAATGTTTTGAAGAAAATGAGCCAGGACATTTTTCCTAGATTTTAGTGCCCTCTAATATTTAAATTAATTCTTCTGAGTTTATTACTTATTTATTAATTTTCACATTACTTGAAGATAATATTCTCATTCTAAGATGCAGATAAGTTGTTTGTTTCATCACAAACTGTCTTAATTTCCTCCTTTACTGGGTTTAAGTCTGTGAGCCCAGTTCAAAATTCATGTCACTGCATTCAACTTTGTAAGGGAGGACTTTGATTCAAAGTTCTCAGCCACCCACACTGGATCTGAAAGGCCACTAGAAATAGCCCTTGTCTGCTTTGTTTTTCAGGAACCAGAATAGACACATTCCCTCTGGTCTGCCCTGAGATATGGATTTGGCTCAATAAGTTAATGTCAGCTGCAGAAGCAGCTGGCTGCAGAGCAGTTTTCATGGAAACTGGGAGCCTGCGTCCTCTGAAAAGATACAATATTCTTTAATTAATTTATTGCTAGGTATGCTAGATATCTGCAAGACCTTTGTACTAAAAAGGAACAAGAAAAAAGCTCATGTATTATAGGTCCCTCACTATAATAACGGCTCCCAAAGCCACATGCTGGTATCAGGAGTTTGATTTTCACACAAAAGGAAGACATGCCTTTAGCCTCATAGGTAAATAATACCTGAAGATGTCACCTACCTTGATGATTTTATCAATGTCTGAGTTTTCAAGCAGGTTAGAACAATAGGATGGGGAGCTGGGCCAGTCCTCTTAATGGGATGAAATCCTGCCTGGGAACAGAGGCAGTGCAGTGGTACCCAATGTCAGTGTCCACAGGAGTCCCTGCAGGAGTCATCATCATGGCCTCCCTCTCTCTGCTGTGGGGATGAGCTCTCCAAGACAGACCTCACTCTGCTCAAAGATAAATAGTAGTTGATTGAAACACAATGTTTTCCAAAGAGAAGTCAAGGCAGAAGATAACTTTCATGTGGATAACTTCACAATTTACATATAAAGCAGAGGTGAGCCCAAGCGCAACTCCATCACAGATTGCCAAAGCCTCAGACTATCTCAACCTATCTAGTGTCTAAAGAGCCTGGAACAAAATCAAAACCCTTTTAACTTCTGGAAAGTACCAAATCCTCCACTAGTCAAAATAATAGCATCTGCAATCTCCATCCTCACCAATCTTGCAGTCCCCACAAACAGGTTACTCAACCACAAACCTACTTACCAAATCTTTGTAGAAATGTGTTCCTGACTCCACTTTCCCTTGCTATGTGAAATTTTTGCTAATATTCCACTGAGATTGAAAAACTTGTGGTGAAATTAAAGCTAAAATTACTAGTAATAAAATACATGAAAGTGTAACAATTGTTGCAGTCACCTCCTTGACTGATCTATCTGATTTTCTGTGGGTACGTGATAGTTTCTGCCATCCCGTCTTAGGCTAATCCAATTCCCTCCAAAAACACCTTGAGTTTTGGCTTTGAGTCCCACAGCTTCTTAAGACAATATGAGGCCAGTCTATTCCCTCTTCCGTTGAGTCAGTATCCAAGGGTCTGCCCAAACTGACCACCCTGGGTTTTCGCTAATCTTCCCTGGGGGAGGCAGAGTCAAATGAACAGATGGCTCTCTCAAAGGATCCTTGTCCTTTCTGCAGGTTTCCTAATTCTGAACTAGAGATGAAAAAAGTGGAGAAAATGTGACCCTTGCAATTGAGATCCTTTACTTGTACAAGCAGTCCTATTAAAGTTGAATGGGAACATACATCATAATAATTAAAGTGGGCATGAGTTGACTTTGAATTGCAGGAACTCTGGGAGACCACATTTCACTTTCCCTGTCATTGACTAAGATAGAATTTCCTTCTTCTCATCAAATGGCAGCTCTTTTATTTATGGATTACATCTATGCCTTGGAAGGAGGTAGAGTTACTGATAAAGTTTTCCTGAAAAAACATGCTGCATTTTGTTTCAGCTTCACAGATGACTGCAGTTGATCACATCTGTTTTTCAGCAGACATCAGTGTATCCAATTAGAAAGATCATAGAATATTTTAGAGGTCTTGGGATCATCTGGTCAGCCAAAAGATCTGGGCTTTGAAAAACAAGAAGACAAATATATGTGCTATTTTTCATGGCAACCACGGTAAAATATTCTCTTAAAACTAGTTACACAAATGTAATCCTTAGCATTAAATATATATACATGTAAAAAACAAGAGTTTTGTTTTTTCTACTATTATCTTAAAAATTTCAGTGACTCAATGAGTTGCAGTCCTGGCTATATCTATTGAACTGCTAGGAAAGGTTGGGGTGTTCATGGTCACAAAATATTTCAAAGACAAAAAATAATTAAACTCTGCTTCTCCTTGAAAGAATGCATGAAACCTTTAGTTAACAACATCCATTACTTAAAAGGATGGAAATTTTATCAGAATGTAGCTCTTAGTTTTGATAAGTCTTCTTAATTTTCACCTTCAGTTCTGATACAACAAATGCATTGCATAGAAGCATCTTCAAAATAAAAATCTTTTTTTTTTTTGCATCTTTGTATTTCCAAAATAAAAATCCATTTTAATGCTTTAATTCTAAAGTGTTAATGACAACAGGAAAAACAAAATTCCTAGAGAAATACAGAGGACAAGATCTCAAATAAGTTATCAGTTCTTAGTTCAAAGTTTGAAATTCTTTTCTTGATTTTCTACTGGTGCTTTTGTTTACGACATTTTCCTGGTACTCTGTAAATAACATCACAGGTCCAGACAGTTGAAACCATGGGGCCTCCAATCCATACATATAGACTGGTTAGTTGAGTAGATTGAGTTGTTATTGGGTTTTTGGTGTTTTTCAACAAAAAAAACCAAAGCAAACAAAAACCAAACAGACAAAACAGAAAAAAAAAAGGCAAGAGAAAAGAATCGAGAATTAAGGACAAATAAAGCCGAACACAAAGCCAGAAGAAATACTGGGAAAAATAATCTTGACGAAAACCAAATGAATGAGCTTTTGAACTAAGTGCTATCTGTGAAAAGGCCTTTTTGAACTACACACCAAAATATTCTCCCTTGTTGTCTAATGCCAGCTTGATAACTTCAAGAAAAACATCCCTTTGCATATCCAAGTAAACAAACAGGACAAGATGAAAAATTTCATTTTATTCTTCATTGAAAAGATGACAAAACCTGTAATCCTATGGCTAATCAATCAATCTTAAGAAGGAAAGAGTAAAACTTTGATTTTATTGCATGTCTTTCAGATAAACCTTGAACAGTGAGAACTTCTTTCTTAGTGTTACATTAGCCACATTAGAGACATTCAACATTACAGACTCCACTCAAATGTTTCTGAAAAGCTAGCATCCTCTCCTGGAATTAAAAAAATTTCTGGACTTTAAAACTCACTGCATGATTAAGATTCATACTCCAGTATGCATTTCAGCTAAGGGTGAGACCCCTTGAACTGACCACTTGACTTGCCATGATCTGACAAAACAGCTCCTGTTTGCAAAACACTGCCATCCTTGGGTAGATGATGACTGGAATATATCACAGATCTATTTTAACGTAAGTACTGTGATGGAGCATCCCTCTTGCAAGAGCTGAACCTCCACTTTGGGACTGCCAACCCAATGCCCTAACAAATTTACACGTTATGCTAGCAGTGTGTCATGCTGCAGCTTTCCTTCCAAAGGGCTTGACCTTCTGCTAGTGGTGTCGGAACAGAGCTGTTAAACCCCTCAGGACAAAAGGAGTTCTGCAAGACCTTGTTATATGTTAAACATAAATAGGTATATTGTAGCCTTGCATGCAGTTTATTTTACTTGTGCAAGTATGTTTTTTGTTAAACACATAAAACACGGAGTGGGTTTTAATGGTTGATCAGATTCTGCTAAAGCAAATTGCATGTTTAAATACAAAGCATGAAGGGACTTCTATTATTCTACAAATTTCGAGCAGCACTGCACCTTAAAAGGAATTTTATAGCAAATTTGTAGCTTTGCAACCAGCTCATGAACCAGGGGGCATAAAAAGGACATGTGTTCCAAGAGCAAATGCATTCCATATTTCAGAAATAATAAATTCTTGCTTGAACCCAGATCCCATAAATGCAGAGAAAGCATTTTGCGTACATGGGAAGTAGGACGTTGCTGTCATCAGTGGAATATTATTTCATTAAGGTTGCTAACCTGGTCTATGTTATGGCCAATCAAGTAATGTCTGAAAAGCCCCTGTTCTACACCAGAAAGCCCCAATGCCCTTCTTGACTTACACTTCAATTGCAATCCACACAAACATTCAAGAATGAAGAGCTAAGTAAGTAGAAATGCTGACCCTGTTGATCAGACTCATCAGTGCCTGAAAAGATTATCATGTCCTAATAGCAAAGTCTAGCAATAAGGTTTGCAAAGGAAGTACCATATATCTGCAGGTGATGTGTCTTTCAGTGCACAAACATTCTGCTTATGCAAGTGAATCTTCACATAGGCAGGAAAAATTTTTTTATGTAGTCTTAGAATTAATGTCTTGTTGTTAAATGAAAGTTGTAGGATTAGAAGGTGCAAAACATACACACATCACGTTGTCTTCAACTACAGTAATACTTGAGCCTTTATACTGTGGATTTATATGGATGTCTGTAAGCCTATGAAAATGCTGTTGTGTGTTTTATGTTGAACTGTGTTTAAGCCAGTGGAATATTATGCACTATTAGCCTACCACTATTAGGAATGCAGATGCCACTTAACCAGAAATAAGAGCAGGCAAATACTGAAAAAGATGCAAAATTCTAGAAACTGAAGGCTCTGGCAGATGAATCCTGCTGGAGCTAACAGAGAGGGTTTAAGGTGCTATCACTGCCTGCGATTTGCTCTGTTTCTGTGCTACGGGGTATCACCGTGATCTCCTTGTCGTGTCTCTTCAGCTTTCATCAATTTTGTTTTAAAACACTGTGCTATAAACCATAGTACCAGAGGATGTGAGACAGATTTGATCCTTGTGCTTTTCTAGAGGCAAGTGTAACCCCTTTTGCTGTCCCAGTGAGTTTCAGCAGAGGTTGTCAGCTGGAGCCTCAAGTGTATTGCTAGGGCAAGGGCAGTCAAAGTGAGAATATGTCATGATTTGCTGTCTTTGATAAGGTAAGTGAAGTCTTCAGATTTTTAGGTGCAGAAGAAAAAACTTAATTAACAGTTTTCTTATATGCATTGGAAGTTCCTGGGCCCCAACAAAGATGTTTACAGTGTTAATTAGGAGAAAGAAAATTAAAGAAAGAATGAAGTATCAGAAATAGGAAAAAAAGTAGCTTTTTAAGGAGCAAAAGTATGTTCTTCCATGAGAAAAGCCACAGTGGTTTGAAGTTGGTAAAAGCTGTCGATGGCTTAACCAACACCTAAGCCACAAACAAGGAGCCACAGGAACACCGTCTGCAAGTTCAGTGAGGCCGTAAGTGTTGTAGAGCAGTATAATGCCTTGTATGCACCATCTGAGTGATGCACTGAGGCCTACTACATCTCTTCCTCTGCAGAACATGAAATATAAAAAGATGGGCCTTGACAGTCAAGCAGAAGATGCTGAGCTCTGTAATAGTCCGCACTCCCCAGAGAACTTCACGTCTGAGTCACACCCTCAGAAATGTTGTCTCTTGTGTAGATCTGCTTTATCTACTTAGGAAAACCTTGTGGTGTCAGAAGAGCAAAGCTATTGAGGTATTTTGTGACAGGGCATTGGCCTGGCTTTACTTAGTGTGGACAGAATGGCATAAAGGTTCATTTTTCTTCATTCATAGGCAGCAATCCATAAAGCTTTACATTCATATGTAGATGATACATTTTGAATGGCATAAAAAAATCAAATTGTGGAAGAAGAATCTTCCAAAGTACATTATGATCCCAAATGACTTGAACAAAATAAGCCAAAACTTTGACCTCAAGCTTTATATGAAGATGAATCCTGCATGATTAGCCAAAAATTACAGAAAACATTCTAGTTTGTTCTTTCCCACTTTTCCTGTGCATCCAAGTTTTGATTAGTGTAAAAAGGAAATTTCTGTTTGCAAGCTAGGGAGGTTTCCTGGGCTCAAAACTAGAGTGTGTCTGTAAGCGTTTCATCAAATTCATGCCTCCAAAATCCCATCAGAAGTGGCAACCCCGATTATTTCTTCATTTTAAACATACAGGATGTGTAGATTGGCTTGATTGTCTTACTCATAACATGTCCACATGCTTCTGTAGTAGAAAACTTCAGGTTTTCAATGGCTTACAATCTTATTCTGAGAACTGTCTCACATTTGGAAGCTAGGAGGCTTGCTGCTTTTTCTATTCCTTCCTGCCATCTGCAAGAACTCATATGGGGTAAAAACGGGAAATTACTTGAGCAAATCTTCAGCTTTCCTCAGTTTTCTTTAAATAAAGTCCTCAGCTTTCTGCCTCAAGATTTACATAATAAGGAGACTGTGCTGTGTTATTACACTAGTTTCATTTCTTCAGGGAAAAAAGGCTCCAGATGTATTTGACTAAGTCATTAGTGCAAACATCCCATTTTCGTAACATCATTCCCTAGATCAACTGCAAAGACACACTGTTGATTTTGGCTGTGGGCTTAGGGGTGGACAGACACAGCCACTTGATCTAAGCAGCTGCCTCCTCATTACTCCCTCCAACTTCATTGTCATGGAGAGAAGTACAAACCCCTAATGGATCCACAACATGAGCACCGATTCATAAAACCTGGCAGATGACTCATCTGATAAAAATCACCATTGTAAAGCTATTCAAGGAAAAAAGAGATTTAGTCTTCCTTAGAGAGATTACTTCCTTTTGTCAGGGTGTTTTTCTTCAGTCATATGGGAATGAAATTATAAACAAATCCAGAGTGTTGGATCCTGACACCTCAGCTCCAGTGGGACAGTACTCCCAGTAGGTCTATCAGAAGCTCTGGTCAGGTTTGTACTACTCAAGGTGAGGAAGACTACGAAACCTCTTCCTGTCCAAGTCACAAGTATCAGTGAAGTGCAAAAGTAAACAATATATGAATGCCTAGTTTTAGAAGTAAAAATATTCATTTTACTACAGTATTTGCTATTTGATCCAACTCATAGCAAAAATTTGACTACACTAAATTATTACCCACTACCACATGCAGCAGGAGGAAGCTTTTTAATCGCAGATAAAGCATCATTTTTTATTTACTTTTGTACCTTCATACAGATCATTAGAAATTAATTGAAAACGTTAATTAAAATATGTAGTTTTAAATTGTTAGCAAATTGTTCCAACTGGCACAATGGTATGTGTGACAAAAATGTGTAAAAGAGTTCTCTGAAATACTTGAGCTGCCATAAAGCTGTTGCAAAGTAGAAGAATATACATGGTTAAGTAGATTAACAGCTTCTAAAAGGAAATTATCTAAATATCTTATTTATTAACAGATATCTTCAGAATGGGTGAGTAATCCTTGTAGATGCTGACATGTTTGTATTACATTTGTGCCACAGCCACTGTTTGCTCTCTGGATGCAATCATGGGACAGAGATTTTATTTGTAAATAGCTGATGTTATAAATTGGATATGGACTGTCATGTCTCCAGAAAATAAAAGCTTTATTTTTCATTTAGAAACTCAGTAAAGATGCTTAGTGTGATATAAAGACAGGCGCTGATTACAATGTACTATTATGGTAATGGGCAAGCAAAAGGGACATTATTTTAATATTTGACACGTTCTCTCCTATAGAATTAGACCCCATTAAACGGTAAAAAAATGCACTTACTGCTGTCTACTGGATGTGTCATAACTGTTCGGGTCCCTGTTGCTGCGCAGGAGATGTGGTATTTGCACTTAATTGCATCATTTGAAAGCCTTAGAAGAGGGTATTCTAATGATTAATTCAATGTAAACCAGGTTTCAGAGCCAAAATAATCAAAAGTCTGACCAAGGCAAATGTTCTCAATAAACTGAGCTTGCCAAACACAAGTGCTAATTAACACCTGATTCTAATTTGGTGATTGTGAAAGTGTGGCAGTGGAGCCCTATGATTTTGCAAGTGGAAATAACCTTGCTTCTCTCCATTGGTAGATCGCGTGAATTGCCCTCATGGCCAAAATTCCTCCTTTTGATCTGCTCTGGGGACAATCCATCTGTGCGGTGGCAGCTATACTCAGGTTGTACAATACTGCTCTGTCTAAGGATATTTACCATTCCTTGGTGTTTTCCCAACTGTAATGATTCTGAATGAAATCTCCTCTTCCTTGATGTGAGTGTTAATTGAAATTTTTCAAAATATTAAAGTTTAAAATGTCACACTGACTACAAATGAGAAACCAATGTGGTCACATTCTCCTTTCATATTTCCTGTTATTAATATTTCAAATTTTAGAGGGATGGAGAAGACTACTATCTCTCTCAGACAGTTTTTACACATGTACCTGAAAGCTCAGGACCTGCTATGTGCCATATCAAGTCTTTCATTCAGAAAGACACTTACATAAAAAGCAGACTTATTAAGATGCGACTAATTCTTGAAGTCATTTGGTGTTTGATCAGTCACCAGAACAATTAAGATTTATGCCTTGTGTTTCAAAGGAGAAGTTCTTCACCCTCTTCATAGGGGGCAAGGACACACAACAGACCTGGCCAAAAAAATGACAGGAGACAATCTCTTTGCTGACACAGCCAATAGCCAACCAAATTGGCGAGACTGACTTTGCAAACAGAAAAGGACTGGAAGGACCATTCTCCTTCCTGAAGTAAGTAATGAGTATTTCCCATATACACAGTGAGTTTCTTCTGTGGACAACAGGAACACTTCAGACCATGGGACCATTAACCTTGTGCCATCTCTCAAAATAGTTTTTTAAGTGTACATTCAATGAAACCCTCACATTTCTTTGCACAAAGGAATGATTCAGTGGCACCTTTCCACCTCAGAACAAAACTGGCATGGCACAAAATAAAGTTACTGCTACCTTAGACATAAAAGTTGTAATGCTTCTTACTTAAGATATGCCTAAAATAACATGCACTTGCTCGTCATGGGCAACATACATAATTACCAAGGCGTACAATTTATGAAGCATCTTCAAAAACAGGGCTACATAAATTTAACTCCTAGCTGAGAGTGAATTTGGTTATAAGATCTACACCTTGCGTATTTGATCTACACAACAGTTACATTATACCATCTACTGTTTTTTGTTGGTTTTTTTTAAATAGTTTACTTAGTTTCTCATTTAAAAAAAAAAAGAAAGCCAAATTTCTAAAGGCAGGTTCTGCAGAAATATTTGCACAGGCTTTTAAGTATTTTATTCCCTCTTGCAGTGCAAATCTATTTGACTGTGTTTAAACCAACTGCAGTTTGTTCTTAATATGAGTGAATTTGCACTATAAATGGCATCCCCTCTTTAGAAACAATACTTCCTTTATCCACTTGTGTTCAAAAGCGCCTAACAGGGAAACCTAACTTATCTGTTTCATCTTAAAACTGGAGCTGCCTGTCAAGCTTTGACAATCTTCAGATTCTTCTGGAAATAGGAAGCAACCCATTGTGTTCAAATTTGCTCTTAGTGACAGCTGATCCCACAGGAGCATCTAGTTAGAAAATAATTGATAGCACTTGAAACAGAAAAGGTTGCAAATCAGGTATGACAAGTTTGCATTCAATTGCAGTCCTAAACTAATTGTCCAGTTAAGAAATCAGCTTCAAAAGAGGAAAAAACTTAAGGGGAAGGAAATGAGAAGTTTGTTTATTGCACGTACACTTTCATTCTGACAATATTTTCCTTTTAAAAGGCAGGTCTGGAATAAGAGCACATTAAAGGGATGGGCCCAAAGCAAAACCTCTAAACTGAATACTCCAAACTTTATGACTCAAGCCCATCTGTAGTTTGTTATAAACAAGTCATAAGGCATAAATGAAAAAATCTGGATGCGGAAGGATAGAGGCTCGATCCTGCTACTATTGAAGTTAACAGAAAATCTCTTGCTGACTACAGAGGACTTTGGATCAGGCATTAAAATTCCAAAGTAATACTGGCAAAGCTTCAATCGTGTGAGTGTGCGCGCGCGCATGCTTGTGCATTTATATATACACACACACAACCCAATATTAGGAATTTGTAACTCTGATTCTTATATCAGACTATACCACCGGATGTCAAAAATGAAGATAACATGGGAGGAAGTTTATTTTGATGAGGAAATCCCTAAATGCTGTTGAAAATATGCTTGGAATGGTTAATTAGTATGTAGGGGCTTTGGAGGAAATGATATCTTGCAGCTTGACCATCATCTTTTTGCCAGGTTTCCCTTCGATTTATCTCTTATCTGCAGGAAACTGTCTCACAGCTTCTGAATCTGCTGTTGGCTAAAAAGAGAAAAAGGACAATGACTCATTGTTGGGCAGCAAGACAAGTTCTATTTGGATTCTGAATTTCCACATTAATGCTAGTTAATGTCATATCTAATGTACTTCAGCCCATCCAGGGGATAGCCAGGGTGGGCTCTGAAAGTAACCAAAAGTGAAAGTTCCTTCACGAAAATAACGAACAGTAAATTAAAAGAAGATATAATACCCAAGGGATGAAAACACTGAGTAATGCAAAAAGTATCTGCTGTATTTTCTATGACTAAGGCATCAAAAAGTCCTTATTAATAAATGAAAGTATTGTAAATGGGTAAGTAACTGGTGACAGGATGCAGCAACCAATACCCTCCAAAGTTACTGCTGGCCAGAGAATATTAAGCACATTGATTTCCGTGACTTATATTTGCAGGACTATTTTCATGCACAACCAAGTGATGCAGGATTCCTTACTCTGCAGCTTTTACTGAGGGCTGGCAAAGAAGATCTGGTTAGCTACCTGCAGTGGGAGAGGTCGCTGTATCCAGCAACCACCAACAGGAGCAGGGTCCGGGGAAGCACACAGGCGTGTGCTGGAGGTTAAGCACGTCTGTAAATGCTGAGCTTAAGGAAGTGCTGGGGGAGAGATGAGAAGCATCAGATGATCGCTGTGCCAACACTAATGAGTACATCAATGAAAGGATTAAGAAAGGATGGGGACATGTTGCTCTCATTCCCTCTCCTACAATGATTGCTCCAGTCCTCAGTGGTGTGGGTTGATTTGGGGAAGAACTGAAAATTCAGCGGCTTCTCCAAATATTACATAAAAGGAAAGAATGACATAAAAACACGATCTAACCGTGTAAATATTTTTTCCAGTTTTGCAGACCAAATCCCAAGCATGTCATGTGTCTTACATTTTTTATTCCCCCAGCTCTCTTTCCCCGGTGCTGAGCTAACATCTGAAATAAGAGTACACAATCAGTATGTTAATAATCAAGGAGTCTGCTAGCTGCATTATACAGACATCAGAGGAATTTCTTCCACTGTCTGATGAATATTATAAACAGGACCATTTGTATTAACAGAGCCTTATGTAGCAAATCCAAAAGTGACAAACCAAACAGTTTTAAGTGGTTACATTCCATTTCCAAATGTCTTGAGTATCAAAAATCACTAGGGACCTGCATCCTGGCTGCGTGAGAGGAAAACAAAGAGCCCCAGAGTCACTTGGACTAGACACTTGGTGTTGAAGCAGATCACTATGACAAGGTTTTTTAACTGCCAAAGTGACACTGCAAATGCAATCTGGTATTGCAGCTGGAGAGCCAGAAATATTGTATCAGTTACCAAGAGGGAAGGCATTTGTTCTTGAGAGCGACGCTTCAGGAAGAGTTTACATCTGAGTCATCTCTAACAGCGTGTGTGTCCATCAGCAAGATGAATGGCAATGTTTCTGCAAAACATTTCAGGGAGGTTTTAAGATCTGCAGATCGCTATGGACCTGATTCGCTACCCTGTGAAGTCAAAGGAAAGGTCCCCTTTCTGTGGGCTGAGGGTTGATCCCTAGAAGGTAATTCTTGGACTTAGAAACAGTATTAAAAATTCCAAGCATGTGGCCAAACTGATTGAATTATCACCCAAAACCTAACATTTTAGGCAAACTGAAGAAATAGGCACAGCTTCTTCCCCATCCTACTTACAGTACCTAATAAGTGTACAAACAAGTACAAAAGCAACAAGGGGTGGGGGGAAGAGCAGGGAAGGAAAGATGAGAATCATATGAATGCTCCTAAGACTAGTGGGTTTTCATTGTGTATGTTACAACGGTTTCTCTGGGCTGCCCCTGCCTCAGCTGGCTCGGAGACTGACAGTTTTTCCCTTTTTTCCTGAGCTCTTTTCACTCTCCACCATCTTAACCTCTTGGGAGACTGGAAGTACTCTTGGAGCACATGCATGCAGGCTGAAGCGAGAGGGGGACAGCTTCCTTTATGCAAATCATCATCATCAGATATGGATGATGTGTGGAGATAACGAGGTTGCAATCCTGAAGCATGGTGGGCTCTCAAGTAAGACCGGTGCATTTTAGGAGAGGGGGCTATGTGCTGGCAGATCTCTTAATTTCATGTTAGATAACTGGATGGAAATGCAGAGTCAAACTATTTTGAACCAACCATGAAGGACTTGTGACCACCATCTGCTATGAGGCTTGTATGGGAAGACTCGGACAGAAACACTGGGGGAAGGAGTTTATTCCCCTGAGTTGCTGTTTATTTCTACCAAGTTACTTGGGTTCCAAAGTGGGCCTGGAAACTGCGAAGGAACAGTCTTTCTCATGAGATTTCCTGTTGGTGTTGCATCCAGTAGCACCGGAAATATCACAAGAATAGCTTTTCTTGTGGTATTTTATTACTTCTGCTTCTGCTCCTGGCCGGAACTGGGAAGTACAGGGGTGCATGGAAATGAAATATAGTGGTCAGAGGAGAGTCTGCCAAACATGTAGAAACAACAACAGCAAGAAAGGTCAGTTGCTTAAGTCTCAGGAATTAGTTCCAATCTTCTCTTATTTTATTCAGACACACTTAGATGTTGTTGCTTTAAAGTCATTCACTCAAGGCTGGCATCAGTATGCAATCAAACACTGAGTGGCTGTGGTTTAGCTGCGAGTACTGCTGGTAAGCTCCTATAGAGAAGTGGCTTATGTTTCCTAAAATGTTTAACTGACATAATCCATCATCAGAATAAGAGTAAGAAAAAAAAATAAATTCTGCTACATCTTATAGTTGCACTGCCTTTACCTAATATTATGGCAGCATGATTAGGCATATAAGACAATATACAACTGTGCACATATACTTTCCTTGTATAAAAGAGCATCTATTTTTCTGAATTTATCTCCTGCTCAAAATTGTTTGACAAATGCTTTGTGCAGACAAATTCTATCTAGCAATTGTTTGTAAATACACATTGCAAATACTACTTCTGCTATCTCAGACAGTGGTTCTTGGAGGCAGTAATGACTAAGCAGCATAAGCAGCTCCTAGTGATTCTCCCCCAGCCATGTTTGCCCTGAAGGCACAGTAAGGCAGCTCAGGGGCTTGATCCAGATGGAAAGGGAACAGCTCAGACAGGAGCAGACACCTAGGAGCAGTTAGGAAGAAGGGGAAAGCCAACAACAGCTCAAGCCAGCAAAAGCCGTTCAGCAATTTACACCCTTGGCATTGCAATCAAAACTACCTAAAGCACATGGGACTGTTTCCATTTCCTGTTTGGTTGATGTAATCTTTGCAAGTTACTCATGTTTCTTTCTGAAGTGAATTCTCCTTCACTGCAAAACTAATTTTGTTCCATTATTAAATGAGTGTTGGCTGCTAATCAGCACTTTGCTTTCCTGAACAAGCTCCATTTGCAAACAAACTGAATTAAAAGGGGAATGAACACGAATTAAGAGAAATTCAACTTAAAAGCCAGGACAAGATTCCTTGAGTTTGTTTCTTTTACTATCTGACTGTCATCATAACAGCACTTTGCTTGGTTTAGATTAGAAATGTGAAGCTTTGCTACAGATATGCCAATGTCATAAGGAATAACCATGGGTACTTTCATTTCCTTTTTTTGCAAGGGACATAGGATACTTGACTCACTTGTGAATAAATGCATTTAAGTTGAGGGGACTATTCCAGAATGATAAAGATAAGATAGATTTTGCTCAAGAAGGCTGTTTTTCTTCTTCCAGTGTTTTGAAGAGCTAAAGCCACATACTGGTAGAAGAAAAAAACTGTAATAGTTGGTTTCATATGCTCCGTAATAAAATGAGCTCAAATTCTGCATTGACAACCTGTAGAAGCATGACAGAAAATATTTATTTTATAGTTACAAAATCTGTCTCATTCCTCACTCCCTTACAACTGCACAGATACTCTGAAGCATGGTTCACAGTTCAAAGTAATTATTGTTGTAAAATACCTTGGTTATCATCAAGGACTTTGCTGTTGCGCTTTTCAGATGGCGTGGCTCCACTCCCAGATGTCTGCTCCTGTGCTTTTGCCAGAGTCACCCAGCACAGATTTCTCTCCCTGCTTTGTGCCAAGGAAGAAATCAGTTTGAAGCAAGCTTCACTGGTTTTCCTTCCCACCTCCCCAGGCCATGATGTTCTGCACAGGCAGTCAGGTCACCAGCCTACTCCTCTCTTGCTTCTCCATACCTGCAGGTTGATCCTGGCACAGCATCCCACTGTTATCGATCTCAGCCAGGGAGACACGGCACACTCTGCTACAGGGAAAGGAGGAAAATGAGAGGCAAATTCAGGTAGATCCTAGTGTCACAGAAAGATGAGCAAAAATAACTGTTAGAAGCCAGGCAGGAGCAAAACTTCTGACAAAAAAATTTACGTTCTCTATCTTCTTAAAAAAATAAAAGGAAAAAAAAAAGCAAAGGAAAGAAACAGACAAAGGCATCCTTCATCACTCATATAAACAGGAGAGGTCAAATCCCTTTTGTTTGCTTTTCTGTACTGTTTTGATTTGAAAATATGGGGTGATAATTGGGTCATACCTAGGGGCTACCTGTGCATTTATTGCATACCTATACTTTTCACTATATTAAAAGCTGGGACACTAAACTATAACTCTGTGGTAAAAGAGAATTGCATGGTATGCTCTATTGTTGTAGAGTTGCACAATATATACATAATTTGAATGAACATATAATAAAAACTAGGGATCTTTTAGAAGTAAACTGAAAGACATTCTTAAACATCAGCAAATGAAATCTGATGAAGAACTAAAGGATTATTATAAACCAACATTAAAAAGCCTTCTCTTTTTCAATGTACTTTCACACACATTGTAACTTGATATTGACCTACAATGTTATAAAGATGCACATTTAAACCTTCAACATCAGCAGCAACCTTCATCGAGATCACAAGAATGAGTCCTCATCATTATCCCAGAATTGCAAAACATCTTGATGGCCTTGCCTTTACACTTTGTGCTTCTTTCTTATTCAAGTAAAATTGTAAGGGTCTGCAAGGAGAATTTTGAAGTTAATGGGAGTTTTCACTGAAAAAGACACAAAATCTCCTTTACTTGGCATTTGCTACAATAAAGTCTGAAAATCCATAGCTGGATTACATGAATCCAGCACACTTTTATTCCACAACACTGCATAAAATGAAAATACCAGATAGGATTGGGTAGTTCAGATGAACATAGTCATCCCTCCCCACAATATTCCTGAAAAAGGCTGAAACAGCAACTGTTTTTCATGTTGCTTCACAACCCTGAAGTGTTAATAGTACACTTACAACAGAAAGTTTTCAATGTGCCTTAGTAACTATTGTGGCCGGATAGTAAAAAGTTTGAACAGCTGCAGATTCCATGTCCAATCTCTAGCTACGTTTTTGACAGACCTCTTAGACTTGCATAATAAATACAGAAAAGCTTAAGCAAAGACACTGAATATTATTACTAAGCGAGCAGATTGCAAACCGCTCAGCATCCTAAAAAGTGTCATTCAACTAAGACATTTTCCTCCCATTTTTACACTGTTCTCTAGAGAGCACCAGCAATCCTGAGGGTATGTACAGGCCCAAAAACTGTGGTGGTACTCAGATCTCAGAGTGTGCAAAAGTGCACAGACACAGAGCAGCCCTAAATTCACGCACCACCAGTACTTAAATAAAGCTTTCCTGAGAGTCTTTGCTCCATTTAGAAATCAATGGATTATTTCTTCCAAGCAACAGTCCTAGAAATGGTAATGCAATTAAATTAAAAATTAAAATAGGGGCAAGCTGCAAAGCTCAGTTTTGCCAGTGGATTAAAAAGTTTAAGTGAAATTGAAGACATTGACTGAAAGGTTCAGATGCACCCAGAACCAGAGGGCATGGTTTGGTCAGTTCATGGAAAGAGGTAAATCATAATGTGTGAGTCTGGATTCACTTAAACATTTACCTGGCATTTGGGAATGTTTGGGTCAGAGGTTTTGTGTTGAAATTTCAGCTACCTATTATTATGATTTTAATATCTTTTAATTATTTTCTAACACTTCAGCGGAACACAGGCTTTCTAATAACTTGGTGCTGTCTACTTGGCTTTTCAAAGCAGCAACTGTAAATTAAAGGATAAAGAACCAGAAACAGTGTGAGGGTCAGTCAATGATAGAAATTCTGCAGTCAATCAGAGCTGGTTGAAGTCCTGGCCCTGTGAGCTGTGGTCACTACAGCTAAAGCACAGGATAGAATTTGGGTTTGATTCCTGGTAGTCTAATAGACTTCTTTTGGTATCAGTTGCATTTTATGTAAATGAAGGATCAAAAATAATACCCTTATTTCCCAGGAGAGTTTCAAAGATAAATTAGTTAACATTTACAAATGGTTTGGATTTTAAATGGGATGGAAGTGGGGGAGAAAATGGAAGACAGACTCAGATGAGCCAAAGAAAACAGCAGATTAACTTCATTCCCAGTTCAGCGGACTACATAAGTATGTGCTTAACTGAGAATGTGCTTAAATCTACCCCAGTAAATGTCAGCAGAAGCCTACAATGTTAATTACGTGTTTCAGTGCTTTTCTAAGTAGGGAAAATTAACAGGTATAACTGAAAAATGCAGAGTATACATACAGACTTAGCAGAGCAGAGCAAACAGTCTGCACCTTCAGTGTTCCTTCATCAGTCTCCAGCCCAGCATAGACTTGTCTTTACTGCACTGAGTCACTTTTCAAATACTGGATATACCCAGAGGACAATCGCAGGCAGCAACATTCAGGTACATGAAAGCAGAATTTATTTCATTATGTTTGAAAGGCAAGTTTTAAAAGTCCTTAAGGGCAGATCAAGAGACCAGTGGAATAAGCTGTATCCTTAGGGAGCCCAAATCATAGCCCTGGATGCAGGACTTGGGGGCCAGGAGGTTGGACTCTAGCTGAACTTTGCAATTCCTGCCTAGCCGTATGAAATTAAATTGAACTGGAACACGTCCTTAATCAGTAGCTATTTCATCAGCGCATCAAATGGGCACAGGCTTGACACTGTCCCAGCTCAGTTCTGCAAGGGCTCTTGCAGTTATTTAAGGAACACTTTTAAAATATACTTGAAAGAAAGCAACTCATAGCCTGCAACATTATCGGTACTGTGCATCTCAGGATCTAACACATTTTGGAGTTGGTTATCAGTTGCAGTAAAATCAACACTTTATAGGCTTCTATTCTTGTGCCATAGTTGTAAAAGCTGAAATGCTATCACCAGAACAAATGCCTCTTTCATTGGCTTTCTGGAAATGTAAAGTTCATTCAAAGCCTAGAAAATTAAGTTGTATTCGTCTGGGAGACAGCATGTAGACAAAATCTGTTTCAAAAGTCAGGAGGCCCCTGAGTCAGAGGAAAGTTCAATTAATTTGTCAGAGAACCGAAAACAGATGATTTCAATCAGCACCAGAAAAATGACTTCATGGCAGGCGCGCACTGCGAAAGGCAGAGTTTGCTTTACAGCACACAAACAAGCGGCCCCACAGGATTACGGGGCTCTGTAGC
>NW_010189302.1:7916-16954 GCF_000695765.1 Mesitornis unicolor | reverse complement strand
CTTTTGAGGTCCCTTCCAATCCCTAACGGTTCTGTGATTCTGTGAAACCCAACAGCTAATGCAAAACTACTCTGATGCTCTGATGGGGCAAATGCTGGAGCCCCAAATGTGGTCAGGTAAAGATCATGAGAATCAATAGTTTGACTTTCTTAGCACTGTCATGAGTCCCAGTTAGCAACCTCAGGCATCTTCGTAAAGTGGTGGTGCACCTTCTCTTTTAGGGGTCAGGTTATCACCTCATCTTGCTCTAAGAAATATGCCAGGGGAACCCAAATTAAGTTCCACGATAGGCCGCCAGGCTATCTTTCCTTCAGCTAAGCTGAAGCACATCATGGCCACATACAACAGCTTTAGCTGGGCAAAACATACTGAGTGGAAAGCTGGGAAAAGGTTTATCCCTTTTTACCATTTTTTTTAAACCAAACTTTTTCTTCAATAGGAATTCTTTTAATTTAGACCCTTAGGGATAGTCTGCACATAATTTTTCATACTGACTTAACTATATTAGCTTCAAAGCCAATGTAATTAAAGTAGTATTCCCTCCTCCTCCACAGTCACATTTTAACTGGTATAAAGGGACTTATAATGGTACAGCTTACATGAAAATTAACTGCATTAATTCTTCTTTCTCTGCACACCTGTATTACATCTGGACAGCTGTAACATCACCAGGGGATGGACTGGGGATGAAACACCAAAACCCTTCTGACAAAGTTAAATGGGTCCAAGCATAGACAGACCATCTTCTGCTCTGGTGTTGAGCTTAGTGGGACAGCCTGAAAATCAGCATCTATGTGTGTGAGGAAAAAGAATGTAGAAAAGTTTGATTTCGGGCACCCTGTCAAGACAGCTCCAAAAGAAAGTGAAAGTTGCAGCTTCTGGTCTCACACCAGCATTGGGATCTCCACTCCCGATTGCAGAGAACAATGTGGTGGTTTCATCCATTGCCTTTCTCTCCTCCTACACAGAGCCCTGTCAAGTCTCATGACTCCTTGTTTAGATGCTGAAGTTCACAGCTGTTCCTCTGCCCTCCCTGGTCTGCCTTTCCACCGCTCCAAATTTCATGGCTTCTTATAAGGAACGAGCTGCACTCCACATTGAGCAAGCACCTCTAAGATGCTGCAGTCATCTTCCCTGCACAGACACCAAACAAAGTGCAACATAATTTCACATTTGTCACTTCCCAGGCTCCTTCCCGGTCTCCCTGATTTGTAATTTCTATTTCAGGAGCTCTGCAAAGGAGCTCCACTGATTAATCCTCCCTCTGTGAACTAAAAGTGGCTGCAATCCCAGGGCATGGGGGAGGGACCCTCAAACATCCCCAACGGAAAGAGGTAGTATTAATTCTGGCATGGGAACAGCACTTAGCTTGCCTGCAGAGTGACTTAATTTGTTTCTTAATGGACACGATGCTTTGCTGATAAAAGCCCTAAAGTGCCTTTAAAAAAAAAAAAGGAAGTAAATGTTCATTCTTCACCCATTGGAGATTTCATTTGTAATGTTTATGCTCCAGCTTGGAAAGAGGAAAAGGTTATGCTCTGGATGGCAAGTTAACACATGTGCAGGCTCAGGTATTTTGTTAACTTTGAAAGGGAAAAAAGGAGTCCACCATCGAAGACATGCAGAGAGCAGCTTGCCGTAGGAATTACTGTCCAACCAGAGCTTCAAAGCAGGGCGGCAGGGATGCCTAGACATCCAGGGGGATTGTTTTATGGATAGAAGAGATAGGAGATTAAATCCTGCATCTAAATTTCCTTAAACTGTATAGTAAGGGAAGTCAGCTCCACCATGAATCAGGTTTCCAAAAGCTGACACCAAATACTGCTCTCTGGGCAGAGAGTGCTACCAGCCTCTTGGCTCTTCCTTCTGATGTAGTCTTCAGGTGCTGATATATCCTTATAATTGCTGATACCTCAAGGAAATGGAGGAAGAGGACTGGTAGGTCCTAGAGATGTGAATAAGAAAGAGACTTTTAGATTATATATGACAGAAAATCAACCAAACAGAATCTGAAAATCAGATCACTGCCTAACTCTGAATCCTGGCCCAGCACTTTGTTTTGGCCATTTCCGCCAGCTGAATTTGTGCTGCTGACCACTGCCAGGGAGTCTAGCTCCAAGCTAGAGGAACCATTTGTTTAATCTAACGCGACAGTTTCCATGCTCCGTAATGCATGATGGCCGTTGCAGTTCTAGGGACTCCAAGCTTTCATCTTAGACCAAACATCCAGGTTTTGGTGCACATCCTCAAGCAGTGGTCTCCCACTTGCCACTCCTTGCCATATTTGCCTGGAGTTGCTGGGCAAGTGCCAGCTGCAGCACTGCCATTTCTGCACACCGCCATGGCAGGTAAAGACTTTGTGGCATTCCCTTGGTATTTGCTATGTGCCAGGGATGGTGCTGCAGCAGTGTTATGTTTCCTGGCAAGGTTAGTGGGTCACCCCCTTCCACTTCCACTGGTCTGGGATCCCTTGTTTGGTTACTCTCACACTGGACTTCTTGAAGATGCCTGGATGGCAGGACACCATCTCCTCTCATGGCTGGAAGCATCATCCTCTCATGGAAGCATCAATTTCATCAGGATGGAAGAGAAAAAAGCCCCTTGTCAGAGGTTCATCCTTCTCACCAGGGTGAGGACAGCAGACTGGATCAGAAATGGGGTGCTTGGAGATCAGAGTTACCCCACAACAGAGAGCTTCCTCTCTGTCTAGGAGATGAGGATGGAGCAGCAGAGCTTCCAGGGACTGGGACCAAAGGAGATGAGAAGCCAATGTAAAATATTTGAGCTCACAGAGAAAACTTGATGATCCAGGAGTATCAGCAGGATGAGGTAAGATCTTGCAGAAATCAGAGCTATAAAGGGCAATAAAGCAAAAGAACGTGACTAGCTGCTAAAAATAAAGTTTCTCAAGTCATACTGTATTAGTCTGTTGACTTCTGCAGGAGAAAAATACCCTAAGTAATGTACAGAACAACTAGGTACAGAAATGCTGGGCCAAAGCTGAAAGGGGGGGAAGGTGCTCAGAAGTCTCTGTTTTAGTCTCACCCTGTCATGAGCACTCAACAAGGTTCAAATTTTGGTGAAATCTGCGTACCCTCCTGTCCCAGTAAGCAGAAAGGGCACCCTTTGGTCTGCAGAGCAGGAAGGATGAAATGAGAAAGATGCAGGCACTCAGCACCAGGCGAGGTGAAAGTCCACTGACACTGGGCAAATCCAGGTTGAAATCGGTGCAGGAAGCCCCGTGCTCTCTTGGGCTTCCCTTCCTTCTGCCTATCAGGTCCATGTGATGTTACTTGCTCATACAGGAGAAACCAGGGAAATCCCATTCCTAAATGTGATGTTCTCTGGCACTGAGCATCCAGCCCAAATCGTGATCTCACTTTTACAGGCATCAAAGCAGCATTAACATCATCTGAGCAACTTCAGACTTAGAGTGGTGTCACCATGATCAGAATCAGGCCCTCAGTCATTCCTGACATGAGACTCTGTTTCCCTCCTGCTTTTCCTCCCTTTACTTTCTGTGGTTTGTAAGATAATTCGCTAAAAATATTGCAATGTCCTTAAAATTCAGGCTGCCTTTTCAAGACCTTCCTGTGCCTTCCCCATCCCACTTTGTGGGAATTTCACAAATCACTGCAGGTTACGCTCACCTAACTTGAGGACATACATCACCTAAATACCCTCTTCACAAACTGCCTTTCACCTCAAGGACAATGAGAAAAGATGCTCCTGTTGACTGGGGCGCTTCATGCCTCGCGGAGGATGTGTGAGGAAAACTCCAGACACAGCAGCATATTGATCTAAATTAAACACACACACACACACAGAGTCTAATTGAACTAACAGGAAACTGGTGTTTAAAGGCAGAAAATTAAAGCTGTTAATATCATAATGAACAGTTGTGCTTACTGTCTGTGCCTCTGACATTTCATATTGTCATCTCACCAGCTAATCACGCCTCTCCCTCTTTTGTGGGAGTTAATGTGTTTTCATCCATTCACCCAACAAGGTAGCTCTCCAATTGTTTGACAGTTACTAATACATCCTACCTGCTAATGAGCCACTGAGCTGGAGCCACACAGGTGATGGGGTAATAACCACCCACTGCTCCGCAGTAACCCTGGTCAGGCCAGGCACGGCACACTACATGCCCACTTGCTGCTCACCTCAGCCCCTGGGTAAGGTAAGGAGGTAAGCTCCCCAGTAGCCCAGCTTGCCCCCTCAGTGCTGGAGGGGACATCAGAAGTGACTCTGTCTGAGCAGCAATGCTGTGCTTCTGCAGAAGGGAAGAGCCGCAGCTGCTGCCTTTGGCCAGGGAGGTCCCTCCTCAACTCAAGGCTGGGATCTTGGACCCTGGCTGGGATGTGGACCCCAGTCCAAACTGCTGCATTGCCCATGGCTTTGCAGGGCACTTGGCAGGTCTGCCCATGCAGCTGTTGCCAGAACAAGCCCTGGAGGTTTTGGAGGCACTGTGCTAGACACTGGTCTTGGCTTTTACAGTAATTTGGCTCCTTTAATCTCCATCCAAGAGTTGTGAAGACTTCAACCTGCAGCCAGTCAGACTACTGGGGTGGGCTATTTCAAATGATGTCTGCAAGTTTGCTGGCCAGCTGCCACCTGCCTGCTTGCCCATAATCAGAGGTATGAGCATTGTGGCTCAGCGGCTTTCTTCGCTCAGGGAACTACGCTCACTGGTAAGTAAATATCTCTGCTCCATAGATGGGGAGCTTGAGGGGAGGACAGGATAGGCATGCTTGCGAGTCAGCAGCAGGACTGGGAAATGGACCCTTGCCTGAGCCCCCAGTGCTGCCGGTTACTATTTCCAACAGTGGAAGAGAGAGAAGGGGAATTAGGCTCATCCACCTTTAAAGATGACCTGCAAGCTTATTTCCTCCACTGATTTTCCAATAAACTTGACTATATTGCTTGAGTGGATTCTTGACAGCCGCAGCACAACAGGAAGGGCACCACACTCCCCTATGGTATCCCTCACAAGAGCTGCACAAGCTCAAAACCTGTGGAATAAATGTTACATTACTCAGACCAAATCCTGCTTTGCGCTGCCCACCAGTCATGTCCTAGGTGATGCATAACTACTTTGCTAATGGTAGAGAAATGAATTTGGACTTGCCAAAATAATTGTACCTACAGCTATTCATCATCATGATTGGGAGACACCTTCTTCTGCTTGCACAGCCAGTATGTGGGGAGTCTGCTGTCCAGCTGGGAAGGAGGAAATCTAGTGGAAGCAAGGAAAGAAGGAAAAGCCACTTTTCTCTGGATTTGTTCACTGTGACCTCTGGAGACTGTTACACTGGGGACTCCAATGTGAAACATAGGGATGAGCAGGACCTCGAACTTGTGCTGTGGTCATGTCCTTACTGAGACTTCTAGAGAACTATTTTAAAAAAACTCTTCAGCATAAATATATAAAAGCATGTGTCCTCTGGGGAAATTTCCTCCACCCTCCATCTCATAGAATGAGGATTGATAGTTCATCTTACAAAATTAAGGGTATTTCTGTTACCCATATTCATGCCTAATTTTTCATTTTGGTCCCATTCTGTTTTTTGGAGGCATTCATTTCCAACAGTAAGGAGTTCCACAGACTTGGAGCTATGTATTGCACAAAAATATTTTTCTAGCCTTTTATGCACAGTTTTTCAATATAATGACTCACCTCTGAGAAAGAAATTAGGAGCATCTCTAACCCATCTTTTGTTTTACTGTTGTCTACCATATCCCTTGTTATTGATCTCCTCAGATAAAAAGATCCAGTATTTTCCACCCCCTTCACAAGTTTTTTCTGTCTGGTTGCCAGTTCCTTTTACTTCTCCTATGCCTTTTCTGGCCAGATCTCCAGGGTTGAGTACAGCATTGCAGATAAAAGCAAGTAATCTTGCAATATCATGGCACTGCCACATAGTTGATCTTTTATCACATTTCCAGCTGTTCTTTGCTTTGCTTCACCACCTTCCTGCATGCTGGGGGGGTTTCACAGAGCTTTCTGTACTGAAGAGCTCACTTTTTACCTTCCCTCAAGTGAAGACACAGCAACGTCATTGAATGGTTTGAATTATCTTTCCCTGCTCCTTGCCCATGATGGCACCAACATCTTTAGAGATCAGATTATTGGCTTTGTTCAGGTTAGCAGTTTCCCATTCTCTGCATCTCTGTCCACCTGTCAACTCTCTCCACTTATGGGCTGCATGAATTGCCCTTCAGTCCCTGAGTCAGCTCCATGTACACACACCCACACTAGCCACTGGGAGCAGTCCTGGATGGACATGGATGGAGACCTCTTCCCCTGCAGTATGCCGTAAACCCTCCACTGAAGAGCTACAGGAAACCAATCTCCAGGCCCAGACTTCCCACTACCAGAGACATGAAGAGCAAAATAAATCTCCATCCCTCTAAGAGAACAGCAGTACCCATGGGTGACATTCAGGTTCCTGCAGGAACGAAGTCATCAGATAGTCCCCGCTGCTGTTCAGTTTTCCCTGGTTTGCTTCAGTGCTTGGGTTGATAAAATCCAGAGAAGACTCAACAAAGGCCACTGAACAATCAGGGGCAGCAGAAATCCTGTTTCAGAGGGGAAGAGATGACAGTGAGGTGGAGCGGAGAGAACCTGTCCTACAGAACAGAGCCAACACCACAGCCTGTCACCATCACACCACAGAGCATTGGTGTGCTAGTCCTTGGGGACCACTGCCAATGAGAGGGATGCTCAGTGGAGATGTTTCGCTTCTGGGCAGCTGCTGCTGCTGGCACCACATGCTGCATGGTAGTCAGCAGCGTTGGGAAGTCGGGATGGAGGCAACCAGAAATGCCAAGATGTGATGAACTGTAGCACTGAATCAGCTCTTGCCCTGGCCTGGCCCATCCTTGCCCACATGGAATGACTGGTGGACATTGGGTGTAAATCATGGCTACTGCACTTGCCTTTCCCATCAGGACTGAGTCCATTAACGTCCCTCTACACATGGATGCCGGGTAGGTAGCATCCAGTCTTGCCCTGCAATTTGTGACTCAGAGGTCTCCTTTAGGGTACTTTGCTCCTTACCTGGTCCACAACACGACCAAGAGGAATGCAGAGAAGGACGTAACTTCCCATTGCCTAAGCAATAAAAGTATCTTTCCTAGTTTTATAGACACCTGCTGACAGGCTTTAAAAATAAGGAGCCAAATTTGCATTTTCATGGTGCTCCCTTATATAATATAAAGGAACTTTGAATCAGAGTGATCTATATTCATCTCATGGTTTCTTTCCACTGCCAAAGTGCTGTAAAATCTGTTGTAGTGTAAATGAGAATCAGGTCCAAAATGTTCCTCTGCAGCACAGAACAGCAACTGGCCCCTCCAAGGCTTTGAGCAAGGGACCTGGGAAGGAGGAGAGAAGGACAAATCTCATGGTCGAGGAGGGAGGGAAGTAGGAGGGCAGAAAGGGAAATGGGACCATGACAGGCACATTTGGGAAATAACCCTCTACCAACTTGTGGTTGTTGATGTATCTCAGGGATGTGAATGCTCAAAGAGGTAAAATAATGCGGGTCTAGGCTTGTGAGAGTAATAGGCACCATGCAGGTAACACCTTCAATGACACAGCATATATGTATGTGTAGAAATCTATATGTATATATATAGATATCCCTGAGTTTTGGCAAATCTTTTCGAATTTGTTTTGAGTACTGCCAAGATCCAGTGGATTACCGATAATTTAGAGTTATCCTTCCTGTACAAGATAACCAGTTTTGTATGCAGTGTAAGCAAATATGTCAAGCAATTTCTTGGTTCACCCATCTGTAGCTGCCAGTCATGCTAGGATTTATGTATTAACTGTGTTGGATCAAATGTCAGCTCAAATGTTGCTTAATTTGGGGAGGGAGGCCAGTGTTTTTCCAACTGAAAAGAGAATGTGCTGGAAGATGAACAGGACTGCGAGCAGTTTAGTTTTACTTTTTTAACCCCTGTCAAATGCCACAGGCAGCAAGGCTGATCACCTTCCCTGATAAAAGTAGGAGGATGACTGTGCTTTTGGTGTATACTCAGCTTACATGGAGGTAGCCACCGCCAAGGGCAGTGCTCCCTTCTGACCTCCTCTGCTACCCCTACGGATACAAAGTGATAGCCGTGACTCCTGGGCTTGGGTGAGGAGGAGGAGGTAGCATAGTTGCCAAGAGTCAGAGAACAGCAACTGCTCAGCAACAGGTTTTCCTAACAACTGCCAGCCTCCACAAAAACCATCTTTTTCTTTTGGGGTTTCTATTCAGCCTCTCCTCTCACTGCTCACAGATGGACCAGGACAGCTAGGAGGCATTTTGGCTTTATGACCAAGATCCACAGAGTCTCCCAAGTTGCTCTGTGCACTTATCCTCCAAAGAAATCAGTATGGAGAGAGCAGGGCAGCAGTGTCCCATCCCTTGGACCCACACTGAGCTCCAGAGAAACTTTCTGGCTTGAAGGAATTGTGCTGAATGAAACCTTGGGACCTGCACCAGCCAGTGCCTAAATGCTGGCAGCCCCCCAGAGGTGCTCTGAAGAATGGAGGAGGGAAAATCTCTTTTACCCTTGTGCCTTCACTCTGGCTGTGACACCTCCTGCACATCTAAATCCCTATGGGACTCTCAAAATGCTGGGAAAACCAGTGGGTGGGCAAAGGGGAATCATCTTTCACCTGATTGCCTCTCCCTTACTGCATCATGGAAAAAGTCAGGTAAAGTTTTCTTAGATGTTGAAAGAGGAAGGAGGGAAGAAGGGAGTTTCTCAGTCCAGCAGGGGTGAAAGGACATGGAGTTTGTAGGAGGCAGCTTCCAGCCAAAAAGGAGGCCTTTGTCTGAGGTATCTGGTTTATTAAAGAGACATGCAATGTTCAAACACGTTGGCCAATGATTTGCAATAAGGTCCTCCACTACACAGTTACTGTCACTGGGTGACACAGCATTTGAGGTGAAAGGACCATGTGAATGTCAATGGTGTGGGTAACAGACCAGGAGACCCCATTAACTCCCTCCTCTCATGAATTTCTGCTCTAAAATAAA
>NW_010189302.1:0-7885 GCF_000695765.1 Mesitornis unicolor | reverse complement strand
TCCCTACAGAAAACAGCTTTCTGGTGTCCAACTGGTCCTCTCATTCTGCAAATGTCCATTGCTCCTCACCATCAAACATTTCAAAGTGAGGGGTCAGACAAAGCTCAACAGCTAGTCAAGCACTGTGCATTATCCAGCCTGAAAATGTGAAAACAGCTAAATAAAGTGAGCGGGTTAGAATTGGTCCAGGACACTGGTACCCTTTGTTGTACAGAGAAAAGCCATGACATTTGCCAGGGACTAAAGATATCACCAGCTGTACAGTTCCTCCAGGTCTTGCCAGCTCTTCTGTTGAGCGTGGATTCAAAGGGCAGAGAGTGGCTGCACCCCGCAAACACAAACACATCAAAACACCAGTGTCATTTCCCACAGCAGCTAAGCTTCCCATAGTGGGGTACTGGTGCAGATTGATGCTGCTTACTTTGTAGGACAGGACAGAAGCAGACCCTCAAGTGATGCCATGTGCTTGTCTTCTTCCTATAACCTCCTCCTGCTGAGACTGGTCACATCTCCCTCCAGCCACCTTGGCCAACATATCCTGAGCAGGAAGGTTGCTGTCACCAGCTGAAGCAGACCTGACAAAAAAAGCCCCAAACACAGCACTTGGCTCTTTCAGAGCAAGACTTGTCCACAGCAAGCCAAGGGATGAGCAGGAGTCAAGAGAGACTCTTCCCAAGCTCCCAGCAAGGAGCTGCTCATTCCAGGTTGTGCTTCCCAAAGGACTTCTCTGGTTGGGATGATTCCTCCAAGTCTCCCTTTGCTTTTGCTATTTCCTAGCTCATATTTGACTAGTTAAAAGTTTTATCAGCCAGGACCATAAATTACCATGACAGCTTCTGGGGAAACTCAGCTCTTTCGTCTCCTGCTCATTTCCTCTCTGTCCCTCGCCATTGATCAAACCTGCAGAGTTTTAGACTTTTCAAAAGCAGAAACAAAGAGAACTCCAACCCTGTCTAATTGAGACGTGGGTGAAGTTAAAAAGCAGCCACCACGCATGTGTTTGCCTCAATTAAATTGGCTCCTTGATATTTCTGATAATTCCTGTTTCTTGTTTCCCTTTTTTTTTTTTTCATAGCAGCTTTATGATTAATGGCCGCTGTGATGTGCTGACATTTCAGCTTTTCGCATATCCCACGCCCTTGTTAAATGGCGGGGGCTCAAGCTCCTATTTGCAAGGAGGACCACAAGTTGTACTATTAATCAACGGGGTAATTTAACCAGGGTATGGAGGCAGAGCTCAGAGATCAGCTCCTGGCAAACACGATACTCCCCTCAGGAGCCTCAAAAATGTTTATATCAGATGTGCTCTGCACCTGAGAGCAAAGCAGCTCAGCTCAGTAGTGGGCTCAAGGCAGTATCACTGCACTGCTTGAAGGTCATTAATTTGTGTCTGATGAGGAGGAAAAAAAAAACAGCAGTGAAAGCCAATGCTTTTCCAATGTGTGGATTGAGGGCTTTAACAGGCCCTGAAGAGCTGATGCTGGAGAGCAGGAGTTGTGTTTCAACCCATTAAGCCCTGGCCCAACTTTCAATGTCAAAGAGGAGATGGATGATTGTGCTGTGTGCACAGTTTCCTTGCACAGGAGTTTGAAGGCCACACAGTAAACTCCAAACTGGTGGGAATTTGAGGGACTTTGGGCTTTTCTGCGGGCCATCTCTGTCATAGCAGGTGTTTCAGACATTGTAACTCTCTCCGATACTAAAGGGACTTCATCAAATCTTGGTACAGGACTCAGTTGCTGTGCTGAAAAGGGACGGGCAGCTGCTTCTGAAGGGAACCTATCCCAGTGGTGTAAGAGAGTACCACATGCCAGGAAGGTGGGACCAATCCTTCAATTTAAGGGAAGCACTGAGAGTCCAAAAGCAACAAACTCAGGTAATGTTCAACCATGCCCCTAAGGGTACATCCTACCTAAGTTGCATTAGTGCTACGGTTGCTTGCCAAAAAGCCTCAAATTTCCATAGGCAGGTCTCTTGGTCAGGTCTCTGCTGGGTCAGTCATTCTGCATCTGGGGAGATTGGACAAAGTTGTAGCCCAAGGTGGGCGTTGAGGTTCATGCACAAGCAGGGAAAAGCACAGCTGAGGAGTGGGCAATCAGGATTCTCTGTTTCTGCCCCTCGCGCAGCATTTCTGAACAGGTGTGCCAGCCCAGCATTTAGCATCTGAAGAAACATCAAAGCACTGTACACCCCTTCATCTGAATGAGAGCAAAATTGACTCCCTTGCCATTGAAGGGATAGTTGCACATTATGGTGTGTTCAACAACGAACAAAAAGACACAGGTTAAAAATAGTCCTTCAAGATAAGGACTGGAGATCTTCTCATCAATGGACAGCACAGCCCTACAATCAGTGGTATCAGGACAACTGAGGGGGCTGCAAAGTAAGGTATGAAAGCAGGAATTTCTTAAGTTAGTTTTGTGGGCAAAATAAACTTATGATATAATTATATCCTGCCATAGGACAGCAAGCAGCAGTTCTCTGTTGTCTCTGGATTTCTGTTCCTCCTTAGATGAGTGTAGTTATAGTAAAAGTAATCTAGGCAACCCAAGCTACTCCACGTAAAATAGCAGCAGTGGAAAAAACAGCTGAAAGCTTTGTCTGTTGCGGCCATTCAGGGCTTGTAAATGATGTTTCCACTGCTAGGAACAGGAAAGGCTTCTCTAGGAGATCGAGACATCTACAATTACCATGTCACCTAACTAGTGTGGAGATGGAAGAAATCATGCTTACTCTTTGGGAAGGCTTGTGGAGCAGCAGCCCTCAAGGAAAGCAGCAGTGCTGGTAATTAGCTATTGTAGGAACAATCTGGTTCGGCACCACAACAGTAATTATCTTGTACTGACTGAGAGGGGAGTAAAAAACAGCAAAGCAAAGAGGAGAAACCCTCCAGTCTACTCCGCATCGCCACTTCTCTTTCCAAAGCACCGGCAGATACATACAAGAAGAGATGCGAGAGCCCCTTCTTGGGCAAGTGGTGTCCAAACCCCCCTCTTTCCTGCTGCCATGCAAAATCCAGCTCTGAGATGTACTGAACAAGTAATCTCCAACCTAACTGAAACAAGAGATGAGCAGAAAGTATTTTCCCTGAACTAGAGCAGCTCCCAAAATAGGGTTTAGGAGGCCTGGGATATCCAAGAGAATAGGATTTAAGGAGGTTTTGACTGGAGATCAAGGTCATGAGCCCCAGGAGGAGAAACACCAGAGGGACACGTTGGCACAGCTCACCTTGCATGGGGAGTTTCTGGTGTGGGTACACGTCTGCTGGGAGAGACCCAGCTCTAACCCTGCTGGCGTAGGAGGTTGGACCAGCAGATCTCGCAAGGTCCTTTTTACTTCCATTTTCTGCAGCTGCTATGAAACGGGCCTCTTTGGAAATAAAATAAATCATTGTCTTAATTCTTCCACAACCAGAAAACAGGCTTAAGCAGAGAAAATAGATTTAGATATAAAACTCAAGGGACAGACAGCTCCATTGGAGGCCACAGCTTTATCCAGTAAACCCAGTCACTTCCTCCTCCCCCCCAACTTGCTGAATAATTCAGAGCTTCATTTTCTTATCTGCTCTAATCTGAGTTTGTACAAACCAGCCCTGCTGTTAAGTAACATGAGCGAGACAAGGAACAACAAGGCATCTTTGTGCAGGGGGAGCCCCAGCAGGCAACATATACCTCCTCTATGTGCTGCCACGCTCTGTGAGAGATGAACTGACATCTTTCCTCTGCTCTGGCACATTTGCTTCCCTTCATTTTCTCTCCATGCTCCTTTCTCCACAAGGATTCGGTCTGTGCCTAGGCTGGCCTCTACCTGGAGCTAGGAAAGCCAAGCAGCACTGGGGAGAAAAAAAAAAAAGAAGAAAAAAAAGAAGAAAAAAGCGAAAAATAAAAAAACCTCAAGCTCTGTAATAGACTTTTCATGACATTTACTAAATCTTTTAGAAGTTTTCCTTCTTTCTGCACTAAATATCAGTTGCTTAAGATAATCTACGAACCTGTAGAACGGCCATTAGGAGCTCCCTGGTGACTAGGTTAATTCACAGTAAATTACAGTCACTGCCAAGGAGATTGCAGGGAGGTTAGGAGGAGATTGGAAGCGGCAGGCAGCAAACCACTGTAGCATTTACCAAAAAAAGAAAATAGAACAATAATCAAAACTCTCCCTTGCAAGGAACAAGGAGGCCAGGCACTGAATGCATGTTGGAATATGGTCATTTCCAAACCCTGACAGATGCTGGTAAATACGGGGATCAACACTGAGCAAGTTTTCTGAGTGACAGGCCAGCAATAGCTAGTGTTGCCATAGCTGGGCAGAGTGAGGAACAGCCACAGAGTGACCACCTTTTTCCCAACTCTTTTTTTAATGTGGTAGCACCTAGGAGTGCCTGACAAGAACCAAAGATGGCCCATAGCGGCAGTGTGGCCAAAAAGCAAAAGGCCACATGGCAAGTGTCACCATCCCACTGCAGCTTCTCTCCAGCCTCTCACCCAAGATCCATTTCCCATCTCTTGATATTGCCAAGGCCTTTGCTTCAGCTGCTGCTCCAGTTACCAGCTAATATTCCCATCTCTCTGATATTCTGGCTGTGGCTCCTCAGCATTCAAAAGCCTGGTATTCAACAGAGTCTTGGTACATCGGTAGTAGATCATCCTTCAAAATGCTGGGGTTTCCTGCTCAATTCAGCTCAGTTCATTCCTCCACCAGCTACCCTGGACAGCTGCTTTACAAAGGTGATGCCCTGACTGCTAAAGTGGGCAACAAGGCAACAAGGTGTAGAGGCCACTGGAAACACAGATATCACCTCATCCTCCCCTCCTTTCCTCCTTTTCTTCCTCCCTTCCTCCCCAGCAGCCTCTGGGCTGCCGTTTCTTTTAAAATGAACTTTAATTTCTGCTGCTAGTAAAATTTAACTGTACCAAAACCTAATTTGTGCTTTTTTGTTTTCTTCTTGAAAATATACATATTAAAGTATGGGAAAGGCTTCCTTTCTTCTGCCAACCAGTATCAACAGTCAATCAGAATCTGTCAACATAGCAATTTTATCATCTCCAACTCGGGTAGCAATGCAGTCGTCATGGGAACCAAAATAGTAACTATGGAATAGCTGCCTTAGTAACAACAACAACAAAAAAATGTGTTGGCATAAAATTGCATTTGTAGTAAATTTCAGTTAACACTTCAGAAATTAAACAGTCGCTGTGTGAATCCTGGAGTTTGTAAATCCAAGGACCCTCTCCAGGGAAATGATGACTTTTAAAGTTTCCCAAGATCTAACCTGATTCTGGCCCTTGTGCTACAAGTTGAAAGAGGAACAAAGGGAAACACATCTTTATGTTGATATTGGCATCTGTGTAATGTGAGATTAAGGATGCAGTGGCTTTATCCTGCTTGAAGAGGCAACCTGCATTCTTTATGTAGAGAGTTAAATTTGTAATGCTGGGGAGCATTAACTAACTACAGAGACTTTAAAGGTAGTTTGCTTTGGTCTGGGTGAAGATCCAAAAGAACATGACCATAGGCAAACAGCAGGAAGGGAAAGATGGAAATTGCTGTACCAGAACAGACCTATGGTCCAGTACTCTGGGCCATATCCACATTTCAAAGGAAAATGCATGTTCTCAAAATGGTTTTGGTCACATATGGACAGATATTCAGCTTTGCAGGATAGTGAGTCATTTCCTTAATCCATTTGATGCTTACACTATATTCTCAAAAGCAGGAGAACAGAAAGGCAGAGTATGTCTAAGAAGAGCACTTGCTGGGTTTTCTTTTCAAAAGACAGGTTTAATGCACTTAGTACTTTTATCCCCTCCAGACCTCTGGTTTCTGCCCTGTAACACCTTAGGAAATGGAAAAAGCAAATCCTAGCTTTACTTTGTACGTGACCTCTAAAGATCCTGCTAGATCTCCTTGCATTGCATAGATGAGCATGACTCTTTTAAGAGCAAAGATGAATAGCTAATTTCCAGGACAGCTGTTCAGATTCTTTGTCAAGGAGATGACCTACTCAGCTGAGCATCAGCACTACCCACAGCAGCAAGTTCAGATCTCAGCACTGTCTTCTCTGCCCTGCATCTGCTTATGGAAGATGAATCATGTTCTCTACCACTGAAGTCAACAAGACACTGGACAGTTGAGGAGGAGTTATAGGAGTCCCCAGAAGAGTAATGAAGTCCCTTATGAAATGTCTTAGGGCTCTTTTTGAAATGACAGCACTATTTAATGCAGTTTTCCAACCCTACCAAATATATAGAAACCACATATGGCTCTAGGAAGGTTGAGCCACAGGAGGCTGGAGAAGATGTACAGAAATATCTCTAGCTGCTTACACTGATCTTATATTCTTCCTGAAAGGTCCAATTTTTTGCTCCTGACAGAGAAAAGATGCTATGTGATATGGATCTTTGACAGGCACATTTTGGGTATTTTAATATTCTTCCATACACCTGCCCAGTTTGTTATTGGCCTCCATCCAAGGAACAGTTTTGTTTAATCAATGTCGTATTAAAATTGTGAAACCATTCTGATAAAAAGCGGTTGGATAGGTAGTTAATGTTTGACTTTCTAGAATAAGAGGTAGTTTAAAAACTTGTGTAATTGATGTGTCACAGGACTGCTATCTATTCACTTTAGCACCAAGACACCCTTTCTCGGAAACAAGGCCACTGAGACTACCTATTTGCAACAAAGGCCAGTGAGCCAACCTTCAACCTCCTGCTCCAGTAGATGATATCCTCAAGTAAAACACAATCCTTTAGAATGCTATAAGTCGTGTGCACCATTTCAGTGACCTTTTATCCAGATGAGTTTGTCCTAGTGACTAGTTACCTAGAGAGTGCACGTTCAGGGGAGAGCAATGGTCAGAAAGGTCAAGAAAGCTTTCCACTCTTCCCTGCTCTGAAATATTTTTGTAAGCCAAAGAAGTGAGGATGCCTTGAGAGGCAGCCAGAGAAATCAATAGAAAAATTCTGCTGGAGCAGTAACAAAATCTGCGTCAGGTAAAGTGAATTTAAACCTAAGGTTTAATGTCATTATCTTAAAAGGGCATCTCTCTACATTCTTCCCAGCACTGTGACAATACAGCGGAGAATGGCCAGAAAAGGTGTTGCTCAAGAGGAGATGTGAGTGCTGGAGGGTTTGGAGGATTAACCTTTCTGTTTTGGAGACCAGGGCTCAAACGTAGACTTTGGCATTAGAGAAGAGGCTATAAGTAAGTGAGGGATGCAGCACTATCAGCATGGACAGAGCTGACAAGGTTACAGAACAGTTTGTGTGATTAGCCAGGAGCCACAGCAGAATCAGTGACAGAAGTGAAAACAGATTAGAAATTCTGCAGCTTTGAAGACAGGAACTGGGACATTGGCTAGACAATAAGGTTAGTTTGCTCAGAGGCGTTCTTGTGTTAATAAACAGGGTCCAGGGGACTGGGGAGGGCTGTAAAGCTGATCCCGAAAGCAGAACTGCAGGTGGAAGATGGACTGGCCTTGGAGGCATTGACCAGTTGTTGTGGTTTAACCCCAGCTGGCAACCAAGCACCACACAGCCGCTTGCTTACTGATCCCTCTCCCACTGCGGTGAGATGGGGAGGAGAATCAGAACAACAGTGAGAAAACTCACAGGTTTAGATAAGGACAGTTTAATAGGACAGCAAAGGAAGAAATAATAATAATAAAAATACACAAACCAAGTGATGCACAGTGCAATTGCTCACCACCCACTGACTGATGTCCTGCCAGTCCCGAGCAGCAATAGCAGCCTCCCAGTTAACTCCCCCCAGTTTATATACTGACCATGATGTTATGTAGTATGGAATATTCCTTTGGTCAGTTTGGATCAGCTGTCCTGGCTATGTTTGCTCCCAGCTTCTTATCACAGAATCACAGAATCA
>NW_010189301.1:0-7554 GCF_000695765.1 Mesitornis unicolor | reverse complement strand
ACACACACACACACACATATATATACACAATTGTATTTGGAGAAAATACAGTGTTAACAGCAGCTGTGGCATTTCTGATTGTAATTGCCTATTTGTGTTTTCCATTTTCTGAGGAAAGATGACCGTATTGGGTTTGTGTGGTGTGGTATTGGTAGTGGGAAAGGGGATACAGGGATGTCTTCAGTGAGAAGCTGCTAGAAGCTTCCCTGGCTCCAAGTCAGATCTGCCTATGACCAAAGCTGAGCCAGTCAGCAATGGTAGTATCCTGCAGCCCATGAAGGTCTCCACGCCGGAGCAGGGGCCTGTGTCTGAAGAAGGACATGACTTCATGGGAAGCCACACTGGAGCAGTCTGTCCCTGAAGGATTGCACCCCATGGAAGGGACCTAGGTTGCAGTAGTTTGTGGAGAACTGCAGCCCGTGGGAAGGACTCACATCAGAGAAGTTCGTGGAGGACTGTCTCCTGTGGGGGGGACCCCACGCTGGAGCAGGGGGGAAGTGTGAGGAGTCCTCCCTCTGAGGAGGAAAGAGACAAAAAACAACGTGTGATGAACAGAACACAACCACCTTTCCTGTCCCCCTGCACCACTGAGGGGGAGGAGGTAGAGAAAATCAGAAGCAAAGTTGAGCCCAGGAAGAAGGGAGAGGTGGGAGAAATGTTTGATTTTATTTCTCATTATCCTACTCTGGTTTGATTGGTAACAAATTAAATTGACTTTTTCCCCACATGGAGTCCGTTCTGCTTGTGACCATAATTGGCGAGTGATCCCTCATTGTTCTTGTCTCAACCCATGAGCCTTGCATTGTATTCTCTCCTCCCTATCCCAACATGGAGGGGAGTGAATGAGTGCCCTTGTGGTGCTTAGTTGCCCACTGGGTTTAAACCACAACAGTGGTTTGAGTGGCAGCACAGTGCTGCTGGAGGTATGTCTGAAGTTGAGGTCCTCTTTGGGAAGGAGAAAGAACTGGTCCACCAGGGTGGTAAATAACATTTGAGCCCTGTTCAAGGCAGGGGGCTGATGTAGATAACTTCTCAGGGTCTCAGGTGCAGTGCTGTTTTCTTCTTTAATCATCTTCTAAAATGAGAGTCTACACATGTTAGCAGTTCCACAGGGGCATCCCTTTTGCAAACTAATTCCCTTGAGAACTCTGACTCGGGCTGTAAAATTCTCCTCCTCAAGGCCATATGCCTCATTTCCAGTAATATAATTAGTACGTTGGTAATTGGATTATGGTTCTTAAATGTATGCTGACATTTCAGGCTCCAAACTGAATTCGCATTGTGATGGCTGATTTTGTTGTTTCAAAGTGTGTGCAGAGTGCGTCAATGTCACGAAATCAAACGTGCCGTGACAGGAGACACACTGCAGAGCTCATTGCTCACCTCAAACAGATTGGCTGATCTAAGGACAGGTGAAAAGCCTGTCTGGATGGAGGAAGAAAGCTGTGTTAATTTCCATTAGGAATGTTTTAGACTGTTAGAAGCTTTTTCGTAGACATTTAACTCTTGGTGATAGAACTGGTGGAGACAGCTTTTCCTCTAGGGCCAGAGGAGGCTACTGCAGGCAAAATCCCTCATGAACTGGGAAATCTAGGCTTACTGGCTGTGATCTTCCACTTTTTGTCAGCTAATGGAAATTTGGAGTGGGAATAAATGTTTCCAAAAGCCAAGACAATTCTCCTTTTGAGTTTTTAATAACGTATGAGAATGCAGCATTTTGGCCTTAACAAGATGGTTGGACTTGATCTTAGAGGTCTCTTCCAACCTTAAGGATTTGGTTTTCACCTTCTCCTCTAAATTAGTGCCATGTGCCAGATCTACCATGCATCTCTGTTCTTGAACATGAAATAAACTACTCTTGAGCCAGTACCTGAATAGGCAGTCTCCAAGACAAATGGCTTTGTAGCAAAATACTTAAGAGGACTGTAATTAGGAAGACAGGCTACATTATGTATCTCTTATTCTAATCTACTCATTGCAGGAGTAAGGAATAAAAGCCAGATCAGCAAGAGGCTTTTTGATGTCAATGATACCTGCATATCTCCACTGAGGGGAATAACCTCCTACCAATCACTTTCCCACTTCTTTCACCTCACTGTCTGCTCTTCTCTCTCGGTTTCTTTCTATGCTGGGGATGCCCAGTGCAGACTGGGTTGCACACGCAGCAGCCCCATTCTCCCTATGGAAATGGAAAGAGTCACCAGTGGGGCAGATTAATGGGCCCAGGCAGATTAAGCTAGCCTGGGGAGCCAGATTTATCAGTCTTCCTTTGCTGCTGCTTCAGTTGGATTTTCAGCTCACGTAAATGAGATGAAAAATGCCAATTTCTTGAAGGCACAGCAGCCGAGGAGCTGGCTGGGGGCTCATTGACTCCCACAGGGCTGGGCACCCATCCTTCCCTCGGTGGAGACCAGAAGTGAAGTAAAAGGCAATGTTTTTTCTTTTTTTCTTTAGCTTTTCAGCTATTTCTGCCTTTGTTCCCTGTGTCAAAGCGATTTGGATTGTTTGCTTGTAAAGCTGCATTGCCAGCAGTACAAGGAGAAGCTTCTTGAACTTGCGAAGCGTTCTTGCCCATTAGAATTAAATTCTACGTGAAGCTAAAAGCCTGAAACATTAAGAATTTGAGCACTATTGCAGCTTATCTGTGGGCTGATGATACTGTTTTCAGGAGAGTTTTAAATCTAAAACTCTTTTGGAAGGAGTATTTTGCCCACAGGTAATTTGAGGTTAACATCTGACTATTATTATTCTTGTGTAAGCAACTGTAGGGATTCGGGAGTCACAGAAAGTTACCAACTTACTTTTCCTTTAAATTACTTGGCACTAACTCATTTTATCATGTTATGTGTGAGTGAGCCCTTCAGTATGTCACAGCTGCTGGAATTAGAAGTTTAGAGGGATGTAATCCACACCAATTTTTTTGGGCAATGTTGCTCTGTCTTGTGATTACTGGGATACATTGAGAGATCAGCAGAGATGCTGCAGCCTTGACTTACAAAGATGGTTCTGCTTTTCAAGCAGCAGAGAGCTGTAGGTGTAGATCTGACCTCCAGGCTTCCATTGCTGGTACAGCCAGACACATTCCACTGTGGAGGAAAAAAATAGAAAAGAAAAAATAAATCAGCCTTATTCTGACCAGTTCTGAATGACGAGAATATGTTGATGTGGCAGTTTACAAAGACTACAGTGTGAAAATGGAAGTTGGTTATTTTAATCTTATTTACTAGTGTCAAGGAAGAGAACTCAAGTACTTGTGCTTTGGAAAGGAGTATTTTTTTCAGCACATATCCATGCCCATTGTTTATTAACAACCAGTTCAAACCAGCTCTATTTCCAGTTTGACAGTGGTTCCCTGAGTAACTGTCCCAGTACTGCCAGGGGATGTGGGAAGCAACTTGGGGCACTGGATTCCACTCTGGGAAATTGGCTCCTTGGAATTTTAGGGCTTCACTGCTTTAAGCTGCAGGTGCCAACGTTTTTTTGTTGAAAGACAAAGTGAAAAAAAAACCAATGTTCAGTTCCTGAACTAACAGAAAGAAAGAAGTCAAACATCTCTGAGTGAATTCCTGTTTTGGTAACTGAGTCTACCCAGATTTCATCCAAAAAATTCAGCATCCTTGGCCTCCATTGCGGTACGTTTAACAGCAGGGGTCTGTCAGAGATAACGCTCCAGCTTCAGACAGGGTACTGCATGTCACTGTGGCCAATTCTTCATTAGGGGAACTAATTGCCCTGTGTGACTGCAATGAGGCAGCAGTAGGTTAAAATTGGGACTCAAAGGGAATGGCATTTAGGTACATTAAAATGCACCAAGAAGCCAACATTACCAACCTTCCTCAAAATGGGAAGGTAGTCCCTCTTCGCATCAATGTGAGATTTAAATGCAGTATCAGGGATGCAAAGCTAAAAATCAGTACTGTATTGCCTAAGGTATCTAAAGACAACATATGGTGAATAGGACTGTGCAGATACAAGCCCATTTAAAATCCTCTTCGGCAGCAAGACTCAATTGTCATGTTTCGTTAGGTCTGTTCTGTGAAGCAAAGGCAGAGCTTATGTACACATGCAGTGCAGCAAAGGATTTCCTACTATGCCCCAGGAAAACTGACAAACCAAACTATTCTCTAATTGAGAATAGTTCCACTGTACTGAAAAAATGCAGTCTTTTTAGCAAACAGCTTTAAAGCTAATTAAAGAGCATCTTAGGCTATCATAGCTTGTTTTTAAGAATAACGTTATACAATTGTGTTTGCAGTTTTATCTGGGTGCTACAATGTCAGTCCATAGCAATAGGAAATCATGACATAATTTTTTTAAGTGGTCTAGATATTTTGAGGAGAAAGCCATACCGTAAGGTTGGCAAGACAACTAGAAGAGCTCAATTCAAACTCTTTATCATCCTTACTGGAAGACAGAAACCAGTCTAAAATACTTGTTTTACAGAAGAACTTGCAGAGCTATTATACAGCAATGTACATCCAAAAAGTGTTTTGAGGGAAGAAGGAAAAGCAAAAGCTTTGTATTTTGTAGTATTGTAAAAAAAGGTTGGAACACAAATAATTTGGTTTTCCTCATAAATTATTTGCAGTTTAAACAGCATAAAACCATGCTCTTCCATAAACAAGGCAGTGAACTAGAGAAAAAGTAGAAGTGAAAACTGAAGAGTGATTTTTTTTTCCTTTGTGAAGCTTAATAAATATAAATGGTAAATTAATAGCGTGGAGATTGAGAACATTGTGGTGATTGAGAATTTTGGTGATTAAAAAAATCTTTCTAGAACAAAATTTGATAAGATTTGGATGGTGCTTGCAAATAGAAATGCTGTTCCAATGAACTTAACACTCTCCAAGTAGGGACACAAGTTACAAAGCTCTACCAGGTAAAGGGGCGATTTCTCCACAAGTATTTCTACAATGACTGGTTTTGACTGGCACTGTCCCCCGAGATACTGAGCCAAATTCCCAGCCAAGATCAACAGAAAGTAATGTTTAGTGGCAACTCAAGGAATCTGGCATTGGACTCTACGGATGCTCATGGTTAGATCAAGCAAGGAGGACAGCTGGCATATGCAATAGCTCTTTAGTTTATTATTCCTCTACTGTCTACCCCTTAAATCAAACTTCCAGAGTGCTTCACAGATATAATCACTTTCTATACTACTGATAAATGTATAGCATCTCCAAAATATACTAATGGGCATTACTTTCCACTGGCACCGTATGTAATGAACACCTCTTTCTCTAGACTAGTAGGAATTTATGCACATAGGCAACAGACAGCAATTTTCCACATTACTTAAACCTCATAAACAAAGACAGAATGAAGCCATCTAATTTTTGTCATTAGAACTGAAATTAGGTGAGTTCCCCGTCTGCTGTATTAAACAATGCTTCTGCTAAATGCAGTTTTTTACAGTGAAAGTTTTGTTCCAGAAGTCAGTGTGGAACTAAAGAATTTGAAACTTGAGCAGTCCACTTTTTTTTTTTTCCCCAATAATTGGTCTGCAGGGTATTCCTGAAGTGAGCAGCTACTTGAGACAAATAGGAGGAAATCAATTTTTGTGATACCAAGGATAAAAAGAAAATTTTCCAGAAGTATATGAATAGACCAATAAAAATGCTGCTCTATTTCTCAGTGGACACGCAAAATGAATAAAATTTGATGCCAAGAAAGCCAAATGCTGATGCACCGTCGCTCACTGAAAGGTCAACTATGAGAAACCGTCTTGTGCTGTTACCTGATGAAGATGATCCCAGCCAGGAACTGCTTGGAGACTCTTAGTTGGCTGAACTTGTTGAATGTCACAGTAAAATACTTGGAAACTTGACTGAACGATCGTGCTACCATCAGCAATCCTCTCTGAATGCCTTCAGGGGTTGGATGAGATACCGTAAGACTGGAAAAAGACAAATAGAGGGTCCAAAAACAGTTCTCAGAAGGCAAGTGGTTGCCCCAAAGCAAATAGTCTCTTCTCCATGTCCCTGATGTACACAGCCTTGGGGAATGGTCAGTGGAATAAAGCTCTGCTTCGCCTGGTAGGGAATGAAACTTTCCTCACTGGACACGTGCAAGAAGAGATTGGGTAAAGGTAACACCCCTGTTTGGGGGGGTCATAGGAGTAACTGGTTGTATTTTAAACAGGTGCATAGACTAGATTATTTCCTGAGGTCCCATCCAGCTCTGTTTCTCTACTCTCATGCTCGATAGAATTAAATAAGTAAGGAAGTCACTGTGCCTTAATTTAAAGTGTGCCTTAAGTCACTTAGCCTTAATTTTGTTTTTCTCAGGAAATGATTCTTACTACAGCTGTTGCCACAGATGCAGCGACTGACCATGCTACATTCACCCCGTAGAGATGTCTACCCAGTGTATGTAAAATTTATCTGGATGATAAAAGATTAACGCTGCTTTGAAGTTACTTTATGGTTCCTGACACGCACATCAATACCCTTTCAAAATTTTGGAGGGAGTCCACGAAGAGACAATTCCATTATTTACACATCTGAACTTAAAAATCTTAAAATAACACCACTTCTTTCAGATTTTACTTGTTTTACTTGATGGGTCTCTTGACATAAAAGCATTTTTGGCAGGCACACTAATAGCCATTCAAGCAAAGGACTGATTTAAAACAGACGATTTTCTTTTTGTCACCAGCTGTTGTAACAGTGCAACAAAGCCGATTCTCTGGGTACTTCTGCTACTGGTGCACACTGGTATCCCCACCAGCCCCGGTTCAGGCCCCTGCAACAGGCTGAAGTAGTGAAAACACAACCAGATAGTTCAGCCTTGGAAATGAAACAAAAAGGTACATGGCAAAAGGGTGACAAAAAATATCACAGAACAAAAACATTCAACACATAAGGACTTAAATTTTTATTATTCTACTTTTATAGCTGGTGTCAAAGGTTTTCCAGTGCCATCCAATACATGGATTCACTGGATTTTTATGCAGTGATAACAGCATCTATAAGATACAGGGGAAACATGAGAAAAGGAACAAAATTAGTTTATTGTGAACTGTTGAATGGTAAATTCGGGTAACAAAGAGAAGTTGAAAATAAAGTTTTAACAGCTAAGCCATGAAAAGGTGTAAGGATAAGCTGTCAGAGGTTCTTTTCAGCTGTGGTGAGAGAAGGAGCCGGTTGAGTACTTCAAAAAAAGGCTGATGGATTTGCAGGCTGGGCAAGAAAAGCAAGCGTGCAGCAGCCAGGTATGTATCCCAGAGGGTTTGTAGGATGCAGAGGGGCCCAAAAGTGGAGCGCAGGCTGAGTCGCACCGGCTCCTTAGTGCTAATTATCATCACTTTGCCCTTCAGCCCTCACCCATCCTCAACTCCAGACCTGCGGGACCTCCCCTCCTGGTGCCGCTACCACCATCTCCTGCCCGGGCTTGCCCACGGCCGGCGGGACACCCAGCACGGAACAGGGGCCGCGGGGCTCCCTGAACGTACGCTCCGACCCCCCGCTTTGTCTCGGGGACCTGGAAAGCTTTGCTTCAGCTCAGGCGGGGGCGACCGCGGGCCGCTCCGGCCCCTGAAGGCGATGTCGGCCG
>NW_010189300.1:51382-57534 GCF_000695765.1 Mesitornis unicolor | reverse complement strand
GTTCTGTGATTCTGTGATTCTGTGAAGGGATAACGGGGACAACAGATCCTACGCAACAGGGAGATGGAAGTGTTCTGCAAGGTACAAAGAGAAGTTGTTCCCTTCTTCTATGAAGAACCATCCCTGCAATTATTAGTGATGCATGCAATGTTTATTTCCTCAATCAGAACAAGGCTGAATGTCATGCTTTTAAGTTTTAATCTGTTTATAGGTTCAAATAGATAAGCAAAAAGGATTATTCACATGAGTAAATACTACAGGCATGATTTCAGGGTTCCAACTCAGCAAGCCATCTTTCATCGTAGCATATATTCAGTGCTGTGCATGTGCTAAATTGGAAAGACTGAAGAGTATGGTTTCAGGCTTCACTTAACTAGAGCCTGACTGAATCAGGGTAGCAGAAAAACACCTCTCGCCTAGATAACAAAGTCTCTATTTTATTTATAAAAATGCCGATGACAGCAATTTTTTATTAAATTCATATGGTAATATTCCCGAAGATCCCTCCATGAGATACAGATGGAGAAGTTCTTTCTGTTCTGCCTTTCAGACTGCTTATAAAATGAGCAGATGCTGCTCTGTTATGTGCTTGATAAATGTATTTCATTTTATTTCCTGCCATGCATACAACTCAGCTAAACCCTCTATGTTTGTTGCATGTTGAGGCAGCGTATGCATATGTGTATCTATGTGTACATGCTAATGGATAAAGAAAGGAAGGGAAAGGAAGGCAAGGCAAGGAGACATAAAAAGACCCATTTCATTGGACAAATATAGCTCTGGCTAAATATTTTAAATTTCAGAGTCCCTGACATTAAACAATGCAGCAACACCAGCTAAAGCAGTGCACTTCAGGTGGCACACACTTGTTATGAAAGAAACTGTGGGTTCTTTTTACACTTCCTCTCTCTCCATTGACCTCATGATGTTGGTTCCAAATGCTTGCTCAAGAGAATCCTTCAAGGAAATAAATATGCTGTAAATCCAGAGTTTCAACAATAAAGTCTCCATCTTCTGGAAATTACCTTCCCATGTTCTCAAATAAAAAAAAAGATTTATGATAGAGAATTTCTTGGGCTTGGCCAGGCACTGAGTGGAACATCTGAGTATGTGTTACAGAAAACATATGCTCTGAATCTCTAGATGAGGAGTTGAAGACTGAGAAAGATTCTGTCCTTACACCCAACTCACATTTATCTTCCATACCCCAGATCAAAAGCCTTTCATATTAACAGTGTGTTACCCCAAATTTTGAATTTGACCCTTACATGAAAGCTACCTCTGACCTTGTAATGTCATTTCTTTCCAATTCTTTAAGGCTCAGGTAGTATTTATTGGGTATTTTTAGCAGTTTTGCCATCAGCTCAAAGTGAAGAAACACTTCCATTCAAAAGGTCTTTCTGTCTTTAGAAAGGAGAATATACTAGCATATGTACAAATCTCGCTATATTTGTGTTGATTTGGAAATCACTTCTCATCTTAATATTTTTAGGAAAGTATCCTCTCCTTCAGAATCTTTGTGTTTCACCACACTCTTCTGAGTCTCTCTCACTTTCACACTTGTCTCAGGTTTCCTACTAGCGTGCACAATTTATTTCTTAGGAAAAGAAAGCCTCTCCTGGTCTTTCAATCATTGGTAGTAATCCTGTGGTACTCTGACTCATGGGATATATGTTCAAGTATTATAACACTTCAGTCTGTATCTTCTTTTCATGGCTAGACTTCACAAACGAAGATAAGGGAAGGACACTACCCACACCTGCTGCAAGCGCACTAATGGCTAAAAAGGCTGATGCGGGATAGTCAAGTCTGGTTGCAAAGGGCACAGCGGAAAGTCTCCTTAGATGGTATTGGGAATGCGCGGTTCTTTCTGCGTTTTTTCTCCTCGAGACTAATTCTACGTGCGTTCTCAAAGGAGACAGCAACATCATGAATGGCGTGTCTCCATGTGTCCCGATTGGAGTCCAGGGTGATCTGTATCTTCTAAATATTTTGAAAATGGCAAAAGGAAAAAAAAAACCCTTGAAGAAAAGGACTATTTAAGATGTTTGCTTTAGAAATGTTTCCTTAGGTAGTATTTGCCACTGGAATCATAGTACCAACTTCCAAACCAAACAATGTTACTTTCCTCCCTATCTTTTGTTGGAAGCTCAAGATCAATTTAATGCACTCAACCATTATTAAATGTTACCAAAACTCTTGTTGTAGGAAAAGAATGACAACTTTCACTGCAAAATTGAAACCTCCAAGAAGGCATTAGCCCAAGGAAAGCTGAACAACCTTCTGGTTGAGCCAAAAGCCTTCTGGAGAGGACAAAGATTTCAATTATTAGCTGACAGCTATGACTAAAAAAATTATTAAATTTCATTTTAATAATTTTTCCAATGAAGGATTAATGAAAAGAAGTAGTAAAACAAAAATGTGCTTTCACCTTACAAGAAAACAGCCATCCTTGTTTCTTTGATTTACACTGAGGCAACAGCTGGACAGTGGCCTGAGGCTTAAACAAGAAACAAAAAAAGTCAATTTGAAACCCAAAGGTAGGCCTCACTAGCATTTTCTACCTCCAGCAGCTCCTCAAAACAAAGCAGATATTCATCCCCACCAGCCAACCCTGTGCTTCCCACGAGTGTTGCCCCAGCACTGCACCTGAATCCCCACCTGCCTTGTCCAAGCCCCTGCTGCACCTGGCAAGGGATGCACCAGACCCTCGGCCTCAGTGGAAACACCCTGAAATGCCTCAAAATGGTACTGGTCCCTCAGGATCCACTGTGGGGTTAGCAGAAACTCATGGAGTGAGGCTGGGCCCAGTGGCTTTCTGGAAAGGGTCAGGGAGAGGTTGAGCAGTGGGGGGACTCCTGAGCATGAGTGGGGAGGAGGAACATGCCAAGAACAGGCCAGGACATGGAAGATGTTGATCTCATTTCTGCCTTCTGTCGGACTTAGGCCACTTGTATGCCCTGTTCTTTCTGTTGCAGAGATGACTTGCTCTTTCTCTCAGCTGCTGGCTGCTCAGCTTTCCAGGAGAAGGTGCTGCCTCTTTGCTGTGTGGTCGTACCGGGTTACCTCCATGGCTCTCTCTTCCCACCTTCTCCTTTCTTCCTTGATGTGTTTTGGCATTTCCTAAAGCCCTATCTGCTGTGCTGGGCCATGGCCTGTAATTTCTTGCCTGCACTTTTCAGCCCAATCCAACGAGATTGGATCTCTCGTGGGATCCCAAGCAAGGATGCCACCCAGCACAGTGTGGTAGCTTGTAGCATCAGGTTTGTAATCATCTGTGCTGCCTGGCACAGTGGAACTGGCAGCTCACTTTGGGCCATGAATATCACTGTGAAAAGAAATAATTCTAATACTAACTAAAACATAAAAAAATAAAAATAAAAATAAAAATAAAAATAATGCAATTAACCAAAAATTTGCAGTCCTTATACAGGACTTCATAGGAATCCTTACCAGAAATCAAGTCAATCATCTGTTGAGAGGAAAAAAAAAAGTAGTACTTGGTGCTCAAGCTCCTCATCTTGGGGAGGATGAGAAGCAGCTGAAAATGAACGCACTAATGTTCACCATGTTGTGCTACAGCAGAGCAGACATGGTGTCTCCAGGGAGCCCAGAACTTCTCAGTTTCTGTCTTCTGAAATAGCAGGTGACCCTGTCCTTCTGTGGCTTTCATTTGAGGTTATTGGCTATGTTGGGTATGAAAAACATTGAGACCGTTTGGACAAATTCCTCCATTCTGCATCACTTGAGAGAGGAGTACATTTTCATCCCAAAGTGTTATGTTGATGGATGTATCCATCACTAACAGCACAGTATTGTTCTGGATCTTTAAGCTTGAGCTCCATAGAGCTTTCACTTCCAATTGCAGTAAATATTACTGTTTATTTTTGTTCTCAGTAATAACATTTTCTTAAACTAATTCTACTCAATTTTGACTAAACAGAGATCTGAAAGCATTGTTCAGTTTTGTTTTTTCAGGAATGGTTTTGGCCAGGTTCACATATAAGGTTAAGTTGAGACTAAAATTCAGGCTTCATGGAAGCAACTGCTGTCACAGATTTAATCTCAAAGTAGTTATTGTCTCAAAATTTCAAGTGTATCCAAATGCCTTCTGGTGTATTAAGGACCTGACTAATGCAACAGATGGGGATTATTGCTTTGAATTTGGTCTAAAAGCATAATCTTGGAACTTCATGCTGAACATCTTTAGTATCAAATAGCCTCATTTTGGCCTGATCATAAATCCCAGTTCGAGAGTGCTATGACAACTTGGTGAAATGTCTGGAGTAAATTTCTTTTAACATGGGCAAGCAGCTGATTCTCCCTCCCTCTACCATCTTGCAATTTCATTCTGATAAATGTTTCCATTCTAGCAGAAATTTTTCCCAGAAAAATCAACCTCATAGTGGACACTCAACATTTAAACTTGAATTGTTTGGCAAAGTGATAAGCAACTGAAAGCAGTACTTTTTAATGGGAAAAAGCATTGCACAGAAGTCTCTGTACCACTCATTATTTTAATCTGTTTGTCTAGCTGTGGTATTGCCATGGCATTTATTACTAGAATATTTAGAGCACTGGCTAAATGTCAATTATTTCTCCAGCCTTGCTGCAAAGATTTAGCAAAATAAAAAGGGAAGTTTCCCTTCCCTCATGCTTGGTACACACAGGTTTGGCATGACAGAGCATCTTGATAAAGTGGGGAGTGGGGAAGGCCTTTAGGCAACTCGGTAACTCCCAAGAACCCCAAGTCATTGATCTGAAACATATTTTTTTACTTGTAAATATAGAGGTATTTTCAGTTTCCTTACATTTTTACACTGACTTTTAATAAGAGTTGGATAATACTGTGGTTAATGGTGGTGTAGTTACACATGCTAAGACTAGAATAATTGAGACTATAACCTGGCTGTGTTTCTTCAGCTCATGCACTTGTGATGGAATGTGTTACTCACAAACTAATTAGTCCATCTACATTTATACATCGTTATTAATGTCTTTGTTTCATGCCAAAGTGCATTTGGTGTTTTACAAAGCATGAATGTGGGCAGTGCCTAGCCTAAGGAAAGGTTGCAAAGCACAACAGATATGTTGGCTGAACAGAGCTGCTTTAATGATCGATGGGAGAAGTACTTGGAGAAGAAACAAACCTTCACTGTCTGACAGACATAATTAGATGAGAAACACAAGAAAGGCAATTGTGAGTCTAGATTTCAGTGGGCTACGACCACTCAGAGCTAGGTATCCAGCAGAGCTGGCCACATTTATGTCCACACCACATCAAGAATGGTGAATTGAGATGGGACCTGAGGCAGAGAAGAGTTAACAAAAGGATGGGATGTTGGCATATCTGTGCAAAGTGAGAAAATGGAGAGACTGTGGCCTCACAAAAGAGATTTGAAGTGCAACAAGACTTAGGAAGGCTGGATGGTAGTTGGGGTGATAAAAAAGTGCCGGGTAACTCCTGCACATGACACACGAAGAGTGGTTTAAGGTATAGAATAATGCCAGCAGAAGAATTCATGGGAAGGTAGTAGGCATGGATTTATTTAAGCCAGAAGTTAGATGAAGGTTTCTCACCCTGGTGACATGAGGCTCTGGGACAACCTTCTGATGGAAAGTGAGGGCAGATGAGCACAGGGTTTGCGGATGGAGCCTGGCCAGGTGCGAAGGAAGTGAATGGTGTAGCCCCCAGGGAAGAGGACCCAGAATTGCTGGAGTACTTCCCAATACCATGTTCCTTTGTGGCAACCTGTAGGAAACACTAAACTGTCAAACTGTATTCCCACAAAGGCCAGGGGATCTTGTACATAACTTCTATTTCACATATGTGCTACAGGGAATACATTACATGTGAATTTCTCCTAATGACGGTGTTTCCAACCTGTGTGCAAAGGATACAACCCAATGGTTTATCTCATAATCTCAGTACGCTTCTGATCTTATTTTTTCCTCCAAGATGCAGCATTTTTTATGAACTGTGATTGCCATCATTTCAATCTGCATGACCAAAGGTCTGGTGCCAGCTTGCTGAACTTGAGAGACATGGTCTGAGGCAATCTTCTGAAGACCTTGGATGGCCTCTCATCCCCTCATTTCATCAGGCCTGTTCTGCCCACTGGTGTGGAGTGAGATTCAGGAATAAGAGTAAT
>NW_010189300.1:22162-51351 GCF_000695765.1 Mesitornis unicolor | reverse complement strand
TTTCCCTTTTACTTCTTCTGCTTTTGTTGGAAGCATATAGCTTTTCACAGGACACATGATTTCAGACATTTCTTCCTTGCAAGACATAAGAAAAGTAGCATGCCTCTTCTTCCTCCATATTAGTCTCTATTAGGCAAAATCACACCTTCCATTAGCAGAAAGAATTTTCTGTTTTCAGATATTTGCCTTGATACTTCACTTGCTGTAATTAAAATTTTCTTTCAGTGACCTTGGAAATCAATAAATTAACTGCAGTTACAGCATATACTTTCTGCCTTGTTATTGGTAAAATGATATGCAGCACATCAGCAGAACATACTGTGCTGGAAGCACTCTTGTCCCCTGAGAAACCTTCTCACAGTTATCATAACATGCAGTCAGCACACATGAATAAAGAACAGGGAAAACTAAACCTAAAGCAATTCCAGTATTTTGGTTAGAGAATATACATCAATATGTCATTATCATATATTGCCCTCACCTTCAAAAAGACACTTAACCTTTAAAGTTGCTGACCAAATAAAATGTCCAAAGTTTTTTTTTGTTGCTGCTTTTGCCAGTGAAGCTGGATCTAGGTCTCGTTCTTATTTGTTGAGTAAATGCTGAGAATTGGATTCCTCCTTTTAAGCCAGCAAAGGGTGCGGCAAGGCACGATTACTGACTCTCTCATTCTCTCATTCTGTCTCTTTCACATTTTTTTCATATATATTTATATGTGTATGTATGGGTGGTTTGTTTTCAGTTTTAAAGTGATTTTTAAAACTGCACAGAAAACCACAGTCAAAATTTTGGAAGGCATTTTTGGAAAACAGTAAGTCATGTCAGGGCTTTTGAGCAACCTGTCCTACCAAGCCTAGGTGAATCAACATTATCTCACTGAAGTGAAATCAGAGCAAGAACAAGAGGTTTTCTTGAAATAGATGCAGCATTATACTGCAAGATATATATTTAGGTTTAATATACTAAGGTATTTTATATTTGAGAACATTTTGGGGTTGATGGTTTCAGCTTAATATATAGGCATTGGTAATTTTCTCAGGTCAGCCGATGAAATGATGAATGGCACTGATTCAGCAAGTGGTGGACATAAATGGAATAAACACCTTTGGGGTCTGGGTCTTAGAGTTCATCAAAGCTGGCTGTCTGGTGGTGTTGTTTTTAATATGTAAAGGTCACAACAACGCACTTAAAATAAGTACAACTGAAACATGATTCAAATAAATAAACAGCAGCTCCCACTCAGATAAACTTAGAGACTCTCTGTGTTAAGAAGAAATAATCATCACCTGTTCCCATAAAGCTCATCATTCACACATGTCCACACATGCATATGCTAATTTTCATTCACACTTAGTTTCCTCCATTGTGTTAATAAACACCCATGAAAAGACTGCTCTGGTGCACTGTGCCCCTCGGAACAGGAGGCAGCGTGGGAGAGGAACCACTTGGTGCATGTGACCTTGGTCACAAGGCTGTGGAGCATCTCTTGGCTCAATCATTCTTGCTATTTAAAAAGCATTGGGTAACACTTTGGGATTCAGTGATCTGCAGGGACACAGTTTGAACTGATTCACTTATACGAGGAAAGGGCAAGTTTTACAAAAGACAAGTCCATTAAAAAACAACAAAGCAAAGCAAAACCAACAAGCTATCATCCTACTGCAAAATATTCTGGAGGATTTCAGGGCTTGGATTGCTGAAGGCCCTCAAATTCCTCTCCAGCCATAAATATGTGAACAAGTTAAGCTCTTCGTGGTTTTGGCCGATCCCAGTCATGTTTAGTCTTAATCTATCTCAACCACTAGCTACCTTTTAAAAATAACATTTTGTGGTTCCAAAACATCTCTAGTTAATCCTTGCTTAGTTTGAAAAGGAATTATATTTGGAAAGATGCATATGTCCGTGTGGCTTTGATGGATACTTCCTTTACTCATCTCATCCATCATAAATTTTCTTGAACTACAATATACAATGCTCCAGTATCAGGCTACCAAACACTGGATTCTAAACAATATGTTTTTTTTCAGGTGAACCTAGTAGATCCCATAGTAGACCAAAAATACTAAATTCTTGAAAACATGCCAAGTTGATAAGTTAATGTTCTTGGATCTTCTTCATAATGGAAGTCAGAGGCATCAGTGCTGCTTACCACAAGAGGCTAAGGAAAAAGAAATAAAAAATTTACAGTATTTCAAAGATCACGACCACAAATGTCTCCAGAAAAGGCCTGACTTTTCACATGGAGATGTAGCACTCTCTGAAGAACAAGGACTTGGCTTTAATTACTGAATGTAAGTAAAATAGTTTCTGAGATTAGTTTCCAATCCACGGGTAATTGAAAGAAAGCCTCTTAAATGGTTCATTTCAGGACATCTTTTGCTCTCCTTTCTCAAGTGAAATATTAGTTTTCATTTCTCATTCCCCTCTCAAATTAAAGCAGTCTGAGAGACTGCAAGTCTTGAGAAATCTGGTCTCAAATTCTCCTTTTATACTTCTTAAGCAAACATTTCTTTCTTTTTATTTCACCTTTTAGATACCCTGCTGAAATTTTTAACTTATCACATTATTCCAGAACAGTGTATTCTTAAGTACAGTTACTGTAATTTCCTAGAAGTGAACTTTTCTTTTGCACAGAGAACATATCTATTGCTTAAGCCTCTCTCCGGATATTAAAAAAGCCTTGCGTGACATGAAGGCTTAGGGTAGATGTTGTAAGTTGGGGAAAAAATTGAAAATGAATGCAACAATGTCATCCTAATCTTCTTTGGATATCTGTCATTTATATTATAGCTAGTAATATGTATGTGCTTTTCAGAAAGGGCATTGTGGTCAGTGTACACTAAACATGAGAGCTCTTAAATCACACAAATTCATGTTTGCACATGAATTTGTGGACAAGCAAAATGGGGAGTGCGGTTGTAGAAGCCAGATCAAAATCACCTACAGAAAAGTTTGCAAAAATTTGGGTCTCAATATTGTGAGATTTTGTTTTCATACTTTTTTGAAGAGTAAATTACAGTGACCTACAGATACAAACACATAGGCATAATACGCAAAGAGCACAAACTCAGATCTATGCTGTGCTGTCTGTACAATTCAAAACATTTCAGTATTAAATTTCAGAATATATGCAATTACGCAAAACATTAAAACCTCAGGAAAAAAAAATAGAACTCTTAAATTAGTTCTGGTCTGTGAATCGATTTCCATTTCTCTTGTTTCCACTGAACAACTGGAACTGAAAAGCAATAAAACCCAGGAACTGCTATTGTAAGGGATTTTAGAATTCTCTGCTAGCATGTGACAATGGGAGGGGAGGGAGAGACAGAGTGATATCAGCAATTTCCAAAGTCGTTTGCTTTTTCTTATATTATTCAAACCAAGTTAGTTGAATGATCCTCAAGAACGGTGTTACACATGGTGCACAGCAAATACTTCAGGTCAGTTCGGCAGAGAAATGTGATTTATAAAGCCAGCCATCACATACAATGCCACAAGGTCATGCTGCCTCTACCCACCACACTCAGTGCAGTACCCACATCCACAGCACTGCAACCAGCCACAGCAAGGGGTACAGCCCTAACAGCTAAGAGTAGCTAAAAGATGCTTCAGTAAACAGGAAATACAACCTACCATTTCATGAAATATCCATAAATATCCATATCTGAGTGTATATGAAGATTTTTAATAGTTTTTTTTAAAATTGCTTTTCTTAAATGAATTAAGATGAGGCACTGAGGCTTCCATGTAAGCAAGACTTGCAGCCCGATGCCGGTGCTGCTGTAGTGCCCATCTGAATGAAATGCTTCTTGAAACAACCACAGTAAAAGTCCAAAATCAGGGGTACTTCCTGTTTTGGCGTCTTCTTTATCCCAGTGAGTGGGATTTCTCAGGTGTTAGGTTGCCATGCATGGGTAGGAAGGCAGCCAAGTTTAGTCCAAAGTCAACATACATATTTGGTATTTTCAGTTTTTATGGTGTACAGGAAGTTATTTTGCAGCCATTGGATAAGACAGATTTATTGGAGGATTTTCATCCTCAAAACACATACATTCCTGGCCTGTACAGGACACTTCCACAATGAGACAGGGAGATGCAGAGCCCTTTTTGTTAACAAACACTGGCAAATCATTTCATCTTATCCAGCAGCTTCTTTAGTGATCACTTCATGACTACTTCTAGCAACCAAATGGTTTTTTCATAGCTCAGGCAGTAATTTTCTCTAAGGAATCTGTTAGTGTTTTGTCTTGGATTATTATCCCTGAGCCATGTCTATCTTTAAACAGTGAAATGGGTCAGTTCAGGGAGAGGAGTTTGCAGATGACATGAATTTCCAAGGACTGGTATGTGGCAGAGTTTAAAATGTTGTCAATTTATGTAATATTAGGAATCAATAGGTAGAGCTACACCCACAGTAGGCATCCTTTGACTCCTACATGAACCTGGCTTGTTATTTTTAGGTTATTAAGAGAAAACCAAGTCTCCAAATACCCTTACATATCTGTGTTTCGCTAACCTATACTCAGTTATTCAGTGAGCACACTGAAGTACACAGATACTGCACAATCCCTTGTGTATATAAGCACTATACACGCATGAACTCATTATATAAACACATTTGTGCTGGGTGTACACACTGTGTGTGTAACTGAATACCAAACAGTACTGCTGAGAGCAAAGAGCCTTTGGGGATTACACCTGTTTGTACAGGGATATAAATGTTTCTTTCCCAACTTAAAGTCTATCCACAGATTCCCACTGAGAATTTGTTCATAATTTTATACTCTGACCACAAAATTGTCATTCTTTTAAGGTCCTCTGGGAAAAAAACAAAATGATATTGTGGAAAATAATCTAGACATGGAAAATAACTTAGACATCAAAACTGTTTCAACTCTCCCACTGAGCCACCTCTTTCCTACTCATTCATGTAACCTTTCTCCTACTTAGAGAAGTTTTAAATGAAAACAAAAATGTCACATTAGGAAGTTTTGTACCCTATAGTTGTGGATAAGAATTCCTTTTTCTTTTGGATATCTGGTCACAGGTATCTCCAATAAGGAAGTTTTCTGCTGAAACAAATACTGTAAAACATACTCTACATTCTCAAAGTAGTATGTATTAAGCTTGTTAGGTGATTATGACCATTGTGAGATGAGTTTTTAAGAGAAATATTTGAGGGCTGCCTCACAGAGGACCTATTATATCCCTGCATTACCACACCAGCATTCCTGATCAGAGCTGTTAAAGCAACCCAGGACACCAGCCTTGGAGAAGAAGCAATTGTTTTGTATCCATGGGTACAATATCATGTAGCTGTTAAGTGTAAGAAATACACTACCTTTTATCAAGATGTGAATTAGTTCAATAGCTATTTTGTGTACCTAGCAATCACTGATCCTGTGAAGCCAGTTTCTGCTAAGTTTCTGCACCTTGGGGTGAAATGATGAACAAGTCCTCATACAAAGCCTGGCTGTGCTCTCCATGTCTGTGTCTTGCTCTGAATTTACACTCCAGACTGGAGGAATGGCAGCCCTGTGCTTGTGACAGTGCCCCAGCCACAGAAGTGCTGGTGCCCAGCAGGACTTCATCCACTTTAACACTCCTGCAACTCCCCCAGACCCACAGAGAGCAGTAGTAGATCAGGCCAGCAGCACAGGTTTCGTACGTAAATCCCAGCAATTAGACTCCACTGCCAAATGTTAATGTCACCTGATTCTCAGCATGCTGGGACATGAAACAGTGAAGACACATATGCTACAGCTAAATACAAGTGCTTTCCTCTTGCTAATGCCAGCCTCCCTGTCCTGTCTGTCTCCTCCTACTCTCCACCCAGCCTAGCCTAAATTCAAGATAGACATATGTAAAGAGTTCATCTACATACTTTTGCAGTATATAGCAAGTAATTTTAATGTGGTGGTGTTACAGAAAAAAACATTCATGCTATTCTAGTAATCAGTAATATGTTCTGCCTCCCTAAGGAAAAGTTTAGAGTTAAACATGACTGTGAGTGCACACTGTGCATTCTCACACCTCTTAGTATTCACAGCGGCTCTGCAGGGCTAAAACCACAGAAATTTTTGGGCCTGGAATTTAGTCTTTTGTACCTTTCCAGGCCCTTACATTAATACATGTCAGAAGTTGAGAAAAAATTGCAAATCTCAAGACAATATACTTAGGATCCTCTCAAAATCATCATATTTTCCCTAAATTATTTTTTTACTAGCCCATCCCAGGAACCCTGTGTACTTTTCCTTGAGTGGTAATGGGCCTGTTTGCTTTCTCTGCAAAGATGCTGTGGTTTGATTTGTTCTTCTGTTCTCTAAGGCTGGTGTGATATAAGAAATCAAGTCCAGATGAGCCACATTTGGGTCAGAGCAAGCCTATATGTATAGAGAAGCTTTCCAGTATGTCTGGGCTCCTCTGGATGAGGGCTCCACTCATGTATGTAACCCTGGCAAACACTGTCAAACCATTAATCCTGTAATATCTACCAAACCTCTCACAAAGTGAAAGCATTGGGCTTTGAATTTGCTCAGTATCTCTTACAGCATGCTCTTGATTGACACAGAAAGCAGCTGCATTTAAGGGAGCCCAGTATCTTGCTGGGAACAGCACCTTGGTAATATATGGGTCTGAAAGAATCACAGAATCATTAAGGTTGGAATAGGCCTCTCAGAAAGCTGGTGGGAGAGAAAGGAAAAGCCAAATAGCAAAATGAAAGCTTTGAAACAAAAAGAAATTAAGAGAAACATGAAGACAAGCAGTTTTGCTGACAGCTTAAATGTTGCTGGGAAGCTGTCCTCTTGTATTACAACACAGAGATATACATTACAAATACCAGAAAACAATACCTGGCAAGACACATAATTCTGTTTATTCATGAACAAATTTTTTTACACATTATCTTTGGTGATACTATATTGAATTAAAAGGCTCAGGAGTTGATCCTTTGCCTACTTATCCTAACTTTGGTATAATTCCTTTTTCTGAGGTATCCCAAATTTGTCATAGTGAATAAGAGATGAAATTAGGCTCTTTGGGTATGCAGTGTAGGTTAGTTTGTGCTGTAAATATTTGTCCTTTAGCTAGAAATTCCTAAGAGCATAGAGTTTCTCATTATAATCAAATTGCAACCCAGTGGTCCTCTGGCAATTCCTATTGATATTCTGATACATTTCCTTTCTTCTGCTTATACCCATTCCTTTTTATATTCAGTATCATAAAAGTGTTGCTTTTCAAGTTATATATGTTGCTGCCACATTTAGAGGCCCTGGAGTCTACATGGATCAAAATTCAATTGTGCGATGTGTTATACATAATAAGTTACAGTCCTGGTCCCAAGGGGTTTATAGTCTAAGCTGACAAGGCAGAAAAAGCAGGGAGAGAGCCACTGGGCAGCGTTTTCAAGTGTCTGACGTTCACAATGACTTAGGAGGCTAAAGCTCGTTGAAAGGCAACAGACTTGGGACTCGTTGTTACTTTTTACACTTATAATTCATAGTATGTATGCCCTACCCAATTCACGTCAAATGTCAGAGTATCAGCTGTCACAGACCCAAGCCATAAAATACATAAAACACTCTGAAGAATTTTAAAACTACTTTAAATGTTACTGTAGCAGCCAGTGTGCCTATGTAATTGCCACATTGTCGCTTGAGTATTTTGTTAGTCCTCTGACATCTCATTTATCACAATCACAGCTGAAAATATGAGCCAGAAAAGCATTTATTGTACTGTATTTTTTCCACCATAAACACATTTCTCTGGGGCTGTTGCATTTCCCACTTAGTTCTACTTCAGCAGCAAGTTTTATCAGTGTTTTAAGCCCCTTTAATGCTATGTTATCAAGGATACATTTTAGCTTGCTTCTCTTTGAGGTTTTCCTGCACACATTCTAAAATGAGAGAGTAGCACCTTTCTCTGAGAGAGTTTGGCATGGATGGAAATGCACATTGTTTCTTAGATCTTTCATTTTGGGGGAAATCTCTTTAACTGGAATTTCTTTAACTTATGGTGTGCAGATGCAAATTTGAATACTTAAAGACTGTGACATGAAATAGCTCTACGCTTGTCTTTCAATTTACAAAATGCGATATTTGGCTGATTTATACTGAAAATAAGAAAAGCCAACCTGAGGATCATGTACCAGAGTGACAGAACCTTTTTAAAGTTGTCTTTCTTCAAGGAAGTTCTCTCCAGACTTTCACCCATTTTAGAGACCTACAAGCAATTGCTTAGCTTTGCCTGTTCAATTATCGCACTTATTCCTGGATGCTTGTAATGTGAATGTCACTCTGACTGAACTGGAAGAATTAGTCTTCTGATTCAAAGTCTGTTTCAAAATGCCTTGTATAAAACAAAAAGAAACTTGAACTATTTTCCATTCATCCATAGCCATATTTAAAATAACCAGACATTTTGTTTTTCTTTAATTAAGTCTCTATACTGCATACCAAAATATTTCACTGATGTCACAAGTTCTAATTGGGCTTTTCCTAAGGAAACTACTCATCCAAGGAATTACCTTTGTCTTCCTTTTAAGAACAACCAGAGCTGGATTTTTTTGCATTTCTGTGACTACAGAGAGCCGCAGAAGGATTTTCTGGGGCACATCAAATGTTATATCCTCATGTTCTGGAAGGATCTGTCAGACAGCTGACTGATCAGAGGATGAATGTGCAGTAGCTCACCTTCTCAAGGGCTGGCCACTGGCCAGGTTGTGTGCATACTTTGTGACACTAGTTCAATGGACAGTGTGGAGATGCTGGTGATGCATTATTCAAAATAAAACCTACATTTCTTAGACTGTTTTCTTTGTGGAATAGATACATTAGTACATTCTACAGGTGTGTCAGAAAATTGTAAAATCATAGAATCATAGAATGGGTTGGAAGGGACCTTTAAAAGTCATCTAGTTCACACCTCTGCAACTGGATCAAGTTGCTCAGAGATCTGTCCAACCTGACCTTGACTGTTTCCAGGAAGGCCTGCATCTACCACCTCTCTGGGCAGCCTGTTCCAGTGTTTCACCACTGTCACTGTAAAAATTTTCTTTCTTATGTCTAGTCTGAATCCATTCCGTTTTAGTTTAAAATCATTACTGCTTATCCTCTTGCTACAGGATCTACTAAAAAGTCTGTCCTCATCTTTCATATAAGCCCCCTTTAAGTATTATAAAGGCTGCAAGAAAGTCTCCTTGTAGTCTACTCTTCTCCAGGCTGAACAACCCCAGCCAGTCCTTGTAGGAAAGTCAATAGTGTGTACAATAGAAGTTGACTTTGCAGAAGCCAATGCTGCAAAACTGCACTTTGGAAACAGGCATCCAACTGTAAGCAGCAATAAATCCCTAAAATACAATCACTGCTTGTACTTGCAGGGCTCACAATTATACTACATATATATTATATTGCCTTTAAATACAATAAAATGTAACTGAAAATGTATGAAAGCATATTAAAAATATGGGGTTTTTTCATAGCTTTCATACCATTAAATGTAAAGTAATATTAAACAAACAGACAAGCAACATATTTAGGCAGGCCTTTGAATGGCTTCCTGCCACTACTTTGCCCCTTAGCTAGCAAGGCTGCTCACTAAAAGGCAGCATAAGCAGCCCAGGGACAGATCTACAGGCACATACCTCATTTCTCATGCTGAAGATCCAGGAAAGTATACTGTGCTATCAGTGCCATGGAATTACTAATTTGTGAATTATCTTCTGTGAAATGACGGTACAAATAAAAAAAGCATGTAAAAGAGGCCAAGTGTCAGTAACCGAAGATTTTAACTACCAGTAATCAACTGGTACATTAGAAGGAGGAAATAAACGGGAGAGTAGTGATGTCTAGTTTTTGACTTAATACAGAATATGCATTAAGTGTAAAAGGCTGGAATAAAGCCCTGGTTGCAGACAAGGGAGAATGAGGTTTAGGAATAGTCAGGTGATTGGAAAGAGGAGGAAGATATTTTTCCACAGCTAGTTTCTTTGACTCTCTGCTATACAAACACAAATGGACAGCACAGTTACCTAATACAGAAAGAGTTAAAAAAATAACCAAATGAAGGAATTTTACCCCATCCACAGCCTTTTCTGGTTCATCACTGCTGTCTGCTAAAAGAATAAACTTCCCCTTCCTTTCCTGTGAATACAATATGTCTGTTGGATTGTCCTTTCAGACAATCACTGTCTCTCTCTCTCTCTCTTACATGATTTTTGCTGATCCACGTTTCTGCGTTACATGTTATGGAGCAAGAAGACATGGCATGGAAATGCTCCACTGGTTGATTTCCTACAGAAATGCTGCATTATACAGCAGTCTATTTATGTAATAAATAGAATGGAATGGAAGCAAAGTCAGATGTATATTAACTATAATGTGGCTACCTAAATGAGAGCAAATGTAGGGAGGGTTGTCTTGTACTCAGAGCTGGAAATTAATTCTTTAAGAACCCTGGAATATATATATGATTTTGCCTCAAACCTACCTTATGACTTTAAAATTATGTATAAGCTCTATCCTGTTTACTTTCTCAGACTGGGTGACTGTAATTGCTTTGTAAATTTTTTAATGTTATTCAAATAGTTTCACTATTATTTGAGCTAATGCATAGAAAGCTAATGCTTGATGAAAACTGGCTGTACAATAAATTGGTGCTTCCACACAGAAGTATACTACTTACCACAACAAAAATGAGTGACCCAGCACACACTTATGTGCTCAAAACCCTGAGCAACACTAAAACTCAGAAGGCTTATGCAGGACTCACTGATGCAAGAAGACTCTTTCAGTCCTAATTTTTCTGCCTGATATTGCCAGTATTTTCTTTAAGAAAAGGAGATTCCCTGGGACTGCAGCTCAGAATGATTTGGGTTGGAAGGGACCTTTTAAGGTCATCTAGTCCAACCCCCCTGCTATGAGTACTGTCATCTTTCACTAGATCAGATTTCTCAAGATCTTATACAATCTGATCTTGATCACTTCTGATGATGGGGCATCCACAACTTCTCTAGGCAACCTGTTCCAGTGTCTCACCACCCTCATTGTAAAAACTCTTCCTTATGTCCAATCTAAACCTTCCCTCTTTCAGTTTAAAAGACCATTGCCTGTTGTCCTGCTACTACAGGCCTTGGTAAAACATCTTTCTCAGTCTTTCTCGTAAGCCCTCTTTAGATATTGAAAGGCTACAATAAGTTCTCCCAGAAGCCTTCTTTTCTCAAGGCTAAAAAACCCCAGCTCTCAGCCTTTCTTCACAGGAGAGGTGTTCCAGCCCTCTGACTATTTTTGTGGCTCTCATCTGGACCCGCTCCAACAAGTTCATATCTTTACTGTACTCAGGGCCCCAGAGCTGGATGCAGTACTTCAGGTGGGGTCTCCTAAAGGGGAGTAGAGGAGCAGAATCACTTCCCTTGACCTGGCCACACTTCTTTTGATACAGTCCAGGATACAACTGATTTTCTAGGCTGCAAGCTCACATTGCTGGCTCATGTCCAATATTTGTCCACCAGTATCCCCAAGTCCATCTTTGTCAAGATGCTCTCAATCCACTCATTCTCCAGTCTGCAGTGATGCTGTGAATGCCCTGATCCAGAAGAACATTGCATTTGACCTTGTGGAACTTCATAAAATTCACATGGGCTCACTCCTAAAGCCTGTCAAGGTCCCTCTGGATGGCATCCCTCTAGTGAATTAAGTGCACCACACACTTGTGGTGTCATGCACAAACTCACTGAGGGTGCATTCAATCTCACTGTCTATATCATTGATGATATAGACCACATGATGTTGGTCTCAGCACAGATCCTTGAGGGACACCACTTGTTACTGGTTTTCACTTGGTCATTGAGCCACTGACTAAAACTTTTTGGAGGCAATCATCCAGTGAGTACCTTATTCATCTAACAGTCCATCTGTCAAACCCATGTCTCTCCAATGTGACTGTGAGAATTTTGTGGGAGACTGTATCAGAGGCCTTACAGATGTCTGGGTAGATGACGTCTGCATCAAAAGGCTGGGTATGAAGTAGATGGCACAGGGCTGACACTCTTTGTAGTTCATTCATTCTCATTTCTGGAGCAGGACTCAGTGAAATTTCTTGATACAACCTGCATCTCTTGAAAGAAGGATCTCTACCTTGCTTGCTTGAGTGCTGCTATCAGACGAAGCAGCAGCAACTGATGCCATGTGCTACACAGTTGTGTGTAGAGGTTGAGGTATTTGATTGCTTGGATCAGTGCTTTCTAAGCCCACCACTAGTAGCTGTAGGCACTAGTGGTGTGGATACAATGTCCAGATAGTATTTATTAAACACATTGCAGTCTAAAGGAGGAAAGGAGCATCAGTTTGGTGATGTGCAGAAGTGTGGAACATTGCTATCTTGGAATAGGGCATGTGCAACAGTTAAGTAAAGACTTGCTCTTGGGAAGTCCATCAGCTTGGCCTTTTTTTTCCTCAGGACTGATTAACTGAAAAAAGGACTGGTATCAGAAAACTCTCTTTTTCAAAAGCCAATGCTCCTAACTTAATAAAAAACTTCCATGTAGACTAGGTTTGTGTTTTATAGAAAATGTGCATGGCCTTGAATCCATGGCATGGTGTACAGCATCCAAAGCCCAGTTGAGAGGAAAACTCTCAAACTAACTGTTTTTCTCATGCTGAACTGCAGAATAAGTGGGTAGTTTGTCCTGCATGTGAGTATATCTTACTGCACTTACCTTTGCCACCCCCAAGACCTGCACAGATAGCCTGTGATTTGACTCGAGAGCCTGTTTGCCAGTCCCAGCTGAGTAATTTATAAGATGAAGGTAAAGCAAATCACTGGCTCTATTCATCCATTAATTTACTCTTTTTTTTTTTCTTTTTAAATCATTTTACATCTTTTCACTAGTGGCTGCATTTCCCAGCTCTGACCTGAACCAAAGCATCTTTGGCAGCTTCCCCAAGTCCTGAAGTCTCCTATTGCCCTTCACACAGCACATCTGTAGCTCCTATCTAGCAAGGGATTTTCCACAGTGCTCTGTGTTGTTGGTGGTTCTTTTTAATAAGTACTTTAAAAACACCCATATCTGAGGCTGCTTCATTTTACTACTGGTAAATGTTGTTGAGTCTGGCTCCACAGGTGTTGCCCTTTTGGGCTGATTCACTCTACATTTGTAAAAAGGGAAGTGACTGCCTTTGGTTATACTGGTTACACCTGTGCTCACACTGTTAGCAGTTATTAAATATCAATGTTAATCACTTAAAATTTAATCCACAAACTCAGTGTGGCCCCAGTGGGTGACATCTTGTACAAGGATATATATTATGGCTCCTCCCTGGAGACCTCTCAGGTTAGGCTAAATAAATGCTGTTGCTTTAAGTTTAATAGCTTGGACACTATTGTGGAGCTTGTAAAATCTCATCCCTGCTGTTCTGGGTCTTCTTCAGCAATGGTACAATCAACACCTTATAGTTGCACAAAGATTTTTCAGTCAAGGAAGTTGTAATCGAAAATAAATATTTAAGATAGATATTATGAAGCACTTTTGTCTACAGATGTTCACCTGTGTCACTGCAATAGTGAAACTAGATTCACTGGAGTTTGCTTGTCTGGCTACCTATCGCAATAAAAATGACAAAGTAATAATACTGACTTTTGACAGATGGATTCACTTTAATCCTTTGAAAATTTCTCATTCTTGCATAGTGCAGAGCTGTAACGTGTCAGTAAAGGAGAAGCATTTCAGTGCTAACTTTGCCACTTGTGATGCTACAGTTAATTACTATGGATAAAGCCTTGCTGACCTTTTTGCAGTCAGTGGTTGGCATGACTTTGACTATAAATTATGCCCGTGAATTTATAAGTAGATTACAAATAATTAATTTTTGCCTCAGTTCATGCTGCTTTCTGCTCTGAATTAAAACCAGAAGTAACTGTAGTAATGCACCATATTTTCATCATGCTTTGCATGGAGGACAGCAGACTTTGGTCTGGCAAACTTCCCCTCTAGGGAAACAGAAGTTAGGTTTTTTCATCACAACTGTATGATTTACATATTAATGACAAATCTGTAAACCCTGGAAAACCCTTCTGGTTGCACCAAAGCAATCTAGCAGCAGGGTTGGGAGACCTGTATTGGAGCAAAATCTAACTGACAACCTGACAACTTGATGCAAAACCAACAAGAAGTCTATCTTAGCCCCAGCAAAATGTGATTGCCAAAGCAATAGAAAGTAGTTAAGATAGGGAAACATAAAAAACAAACTAACAAACACGTTTATATAGCATGTCCCTGTTTATATAATATTTTATGTGTATTCCATGTGGATATACTTTCTGCACAGTGTGGGGCAGGAAGAAAAGTCATATATGAACATCAAACTTAAATGTATAACCACATACATGTGTATACATGTGCACATATATATGTGCACATATCTATACACACATGCCAAAATCCCTCAAATTTTCGTGAGAATGCACAGTGCTGCAACACAGTCAGCAGAATACAGCAGGTGATAGGATAAGGGCTGCAGAAAAGTACTGTCCCAGTGAACCGTAAGTACTGTTACCTGACTTACAGAGCCAGGCCCAGTCTCCTGTATGCAGCTGCAGGTGTGTTCATCCACACTGATTGCTGAAACTGCTTAAGTAAAACTGGCAAACTGAAAGAAACGGATTAAAGAAAAAATGTGTCTGAGCTTCTTGAAACGTGCTGCAGAGCATGTTTTCTATGTTAGAAACTGCTAACCCACGTGACTAAGCAGCAATTTCTTCTAAATAGGCTCAACATGGAAACCAACGTTTTTATGTCTGTTAAAGTCTCCAGAGAGACTGAACTCCTCACGAAAGGATAAACAGCCTGATTCCTCAAAGAAATGCTTCATCATTACCTTAAATGTTACAGCTATTCACTGTGTCACTGTTGTGGAAAGCACGCAGAGAAAGAAGAGGGAAAAGCCAACACTGTTCAATGATACATCCCAAGGTTTGTCACCCCATCTCAGGAAGATACAGGGCTGGAGAATTTCAGCTGCAATTGAAATCACTGGAGACAGCATGGAACAGCTATCCAGCAGGACTGGGTTAGCAAAGCAAAAAATTCGGCAGTACATTTAACTGTAATTTCTTAATATTACTTTTTTTTGACAGTTTCCACAGCCAGACAAAAATATAATAATATTGCCATGTAAGTAGATCTACATGTGTCCTTCATTAGCATATAGAACCAGCATTCCATTTAATACAGAGAAAATGAAGGTTAAGAGTGAACTCTTGGCCCAAATAAAGTCAGTGGGAGCTTTGCCATGGCCTTTAGAGGACCAGTTTGTTACCACAGGTATTCAGCTTGGGTCAGTATAACCCATTCTTATTTATGGACTTTATTTGTGAGCACATTTTTTTCTTTAGTGATTAGAGCATGTTGAAAATACTGACCTTCTGAGCTAAGGAAAAGCCAAAGAAGGAAAAAAAGAGTGATTTGTGTGCATGATAAAAGTGTTTTTCTGCAATAACACAGCATGAGGTCAAGCATTACACAGGTTATATTTGCCACTTTATATCTCCTGCCAGACGAACATAATCCAGGGCTTGTTACCCCTGCCTGCAGTACTGTTTCATAGTTATGAAGTCATGACAGCTGTGATTGCCAGCGTGGAGAATAAAGTCTGTGGAAAAAGTTTGGATAGCTTCCCACAGCATGCTGGCCAAGAATAAGTTAGCTGGAATTAAAGCAGAAGAGGAAAAATTTTGCAGGGGGAGAAGAGCGAAGGAACTTACCAACATTTTAGATTGAGACACAGCCTGAGGCACTCTGACTCCAGGGCAGATCCTGGCTCTAATCCTGTCTCTGCAGGATCTTGGAACTGGCAAAAACTTCGAGGTGTAACCAAGAACTCATTTTGGCCGAGTGCGTCCTATCTCATGGAAATTGGTACTTCCCATTTCCTGCCTCCCTGGAGATTCACAAGTCATTTGAATTAATTTCACTCCCAGCTTAACAATAACTGTGCAAACACACAACCTTGGTCCTTGCACCTGAGGAAACATTTTACATGATCTGTAAACTCACAAGGTCCCACTTGAACCTGGGGAGCAGGTGCTAATCAATAATGTGTTGGCAACATTTAAACAAGGGATCTCCACAGATATTGCCTCCCTTAGCTGTGACAAACACGGCTGCTCTATCCCACTGTGAGTTCAGGGCTGTATGCATTTGCAAAGCAGGATCTGATTTCTTCTTTCCTCATCTACCATCTGTGGAAAAATCTTTTTCTCATATCATCCAAAATATTTTGCAAATTAATGTTAATGGAAGATGTTTCTGTTTTGTTTGTGAACAATAACGTAAAGGTATTGAGAACAGTGTAACACTCCGTCCATATGGATTGTATGTTGGTGTGTAAGTACCACGGAGATTTCTTCTTTTGCATCTAGTAACAGATACTAAGAGATTTATCATGAGGGTGAGATGTTAGCTTTTCAGAATATCTTGGAGAAACCTTGCAGAGAGGTCAATTCTGCTAGGAATTACAATAAAATGTCTAGAGAGGGTGTTTTATTGGATACAGAGTGACAGAAGCTGACTGCAGACCTTTCACAGACCATGAAGAACCACTCTGGCACATCTGTATCTCTGACTGATCCAAGTGCACATTATAATTTGAATTCAATCAGATTATGTTGAACACGATTACAATGAACCCATTCCCATCTTCCCATTCACGCCAGCGAGCAGCAGGTGCAGTGACACAAGATAGATGGCAAAAACTCCTGTGAAAATGGATCAGACAAAAAAAGAACAAAAAGGGAACTAAAAAGAAGACCAGCTAATACATGTTTATTTCAACCAAGATGCCCATGCCCCCATATTCAAAAGGAAGGGTGTACTTCTTCTGCCTGACATGGGGAGAAGGGCTTTGACTCATGATCACAATGACAATTCACAGGGGCCTAATGGTGTTATGCCAACGACCTATTTCACTTGCATGTCTCAGACACTATCTCTTGCCTCAAAACCCTGCTAGATGGTAATAAAGCTCATTAGCCCATACCAATGACAACAGCAGAGATTATTTTTTCTTTTTGTTGCTCTAGCTTATGCAGGAAGAACTCATCCTTGCCTTATTTAGAAATAAACTTTTATATTATAAAACTATCCACCATGGTAACACAGAGGAAGACTCAGACTGTTTGACTTTTCTAATCTTTATTTGTTTACAATTTTAAAATATTTAAAGCCAGAAAAACATAAGATTAGAAAACTAAGTATTATGAAAGTCACATACAAGGGGAACATTAGAGAATGAAACGTTCTCCGTCTGTCTGTCAACCCTCAGCAATTGTATAATCACTCTAACACCTCCTTCTCACAACTGCATCAGCTATGGGGAAACAGCTAGCCTGCCATAAAAAGACAAGAAAACAAAGAGATTAATGGGAAATATTAAATAGTAGTTAAAAGCTGCTTCTTCAATGCCACTTAACAGCCAGGGGCTCATGCAGGGCTAAAGGACAGGTAAGAAAACATGAACTGCTGCTTGCATTTTGAAACTGACTGTAGACAACAGGACAAGAGTTACTAACAAGGCTGAAGAAGTATCACCAAGGGCAAAGTCTACCCACTCTGTACCTGTAACAACACTACAGCCATGAAACAGGTGGATACTCCAGAGACAAAGCCAAACTGCCCTGCTTTAAGAAGCTGACAGATATTTCTACTCCCACATCTGTCATCTAAACAATGCATTAAATACACATACCCCTTCTTCTCCCTGCTGCTTTCCTTCACCATGTTTTATCTTTGCATTTGGTTTCTCCTTCTGTCTTAGCTTGCACTTTCGGAAGACAAATGGAGTCCCTGAAGATAAAATGCTTTCTTATATAAGCCTTTGTCTTTTTGTGTCTTAAGGGTTTTGTTCTGTAACGTGGCTGCTTCTCTGCTTCTGGGACTGGCATTTTCACAGGCAATTTCTGTACACAGACACGTGCAGACACTGTACATAGAGGTGGACGTGATCGCTTTCTGTATGTGACATGGTCCAGTTACATTTGCTTAAATTAGAAATCATACACATGCTTCTCCTCCCTTCCTGTTTTCCCACTGATCTCGCTTTTGTGCACCGTATTTGTGTGTATTGCCTGTGTATTGCACAGCTGCCTGAACTTGAGACTAGCATCAACCCTGCAGCTGATCAGTGTGTCCGCATTGCTTCATCCTGGTTAGGATTTGGCTGAACTGGTTAATGCAGCTGAAGTCAACAGATGGATCCAAAAAGTAATATAAACCTTATATATTTTCCTTGTGTGCTGTTCTCTCCTTATGCCTGAAAGCATTTGATCTCCATGTCTGTTGTCAGGCGTTATGTTCTGTGGGACCAGAGTCCATGGTAAGTATGAGTAACTGTGCACAATGGAGTAACACAAACAACACATTGGGCAAGAGAGATGCTGGCCTCAACACGAGTTCTCAAATTCTCATGCTTTTATCCTTCATAATCCATTGAAATAATAATCCAGGCAAAGACAATTAAATCAAAAGCAAAAATGCTGCGTTTTTTTTTCTGGGTGGAGGAGAAATGCAATTAACAAAGCAATTTTTATTTTTCTTATCCACAAGAAGGAAACTCCTTTCTATTTTGAGCAAGAAGTACCCACACTTAGCTATTAATTGTTTGCAATGTTTCTGGAAAGGGCGGGCAAATTCTTCCTGCTTTTATTGCCCAAACCTATAAGGGATGAGAGCAGCACAGGAAAGGACATCAGCTGTTGTGATTGGCAATTTGGATGTTGTTACACGTGCACAACCAAGTAAATGAAATGCAAAAATAATGAAAAATGTTACAATGTCAACAAGCAGAGCTGGACCGCAATTTGCCCTATTTCAATAAAGGTTGTAGGTTTTACTTAACGTTTGCCCATGAGGACAGAATAGGTCCATGTATGGCCATTATCAGAACTGTGCCCATGTGACTCTCACTGCAAGAGTTGTGACACAAACCCCCTTTAAAGATCCAGCTTTTCTTCTGTGCAAAACACTTGTGTACTGATGGGAGGCTGTATCCTTTTCTATTAAAACTGCGAGACAGCAGAGAAGAAAAAGATCCTCACAGAGTACTGTGAGTTGTATACTATACTCATCAGTGACTTTGTGCTGTGAGCTGCCTTCTCTGGCCTGCATCCAGGAAAGCACAAAGTATACATTTAATTTTCAGCATGTGTGTAGAGTCATTAACTGCAAGCACATGCTTATATGCTTTCCTCATTGCTGCTTTTGGTTCTGTTATTTAATATAAAAGGCAGCAGTGGCTTTTAGGGGCTGAGAATGTTTGGAAGGGGGGCTAAATGACAGTGCTGAAACCTTCCCACTGCATATAAGAATAGCAAGGCAGTAACATTCTTCTGATAGACACGATATTCCCACCTGAATACTATACTTTGAATAAGGTTTGCCAGGCAAACCTGTATCTGTTTGCATAGGTGTTGATTCATGCTTCTAAAATGGGAGACATGGGGAGAAGGGAAAAACTAACTAGCATGTTTTCAGCAAATGATGTATACTGTTCTCACTTCAGCCAGCATATGTAGCTATCCTGCAGCTGTGAAGAAGTTACTTCTTCTTAAAGTTATAGCAGTGCTATATAGTCTAGTCCAGCTTCCACCCTGATGTGCACACGGCTGCCTCCAGGCATGCATCTCCTTTGTTGCCATTTGGTATGGATCTGTCTGGAAGGAAAAGCCTTCCTGAGGCTGAATTTATTTTGAGAGCTTCCTCTGTAACAGACTCTGTGAGGAGCTCTGCAGACATCTCTGCCTGCAAGCTACCTTATGGTGAGACATGCAAGGTGAACTCCTGACTTCAGTGAAGTGGCAAAACATAAGCAGAATTAAACTTTATCTCATTTTTCACTCCTTCTTCAGTATCATTAAGAAATGACAGGTTTTTTCTTTGTGCACCTCCTTTTCATGCTGATCCAAGTATGTAATTATGCCTACTTCATCTGTGAAAGGACCAACAGCAACATGGCAGAGCAGCAACCAACGCTGTGGCAGAGACAAAATTTAAAATTAAGCAGGTATGGAGTGGTGGGCTTGTGCTCAAGCCACTACCCAGTGTTGTGCCTTACAGAATTTGATAGGCACTTAGTAAAGGCGAGTGCCTAAAGCTGCAGAGGCTCATCTCCATGTACAGCTGCTTGTCCTCTCTGTTGTGAGTGTTGGGTGGGCACTAAAGGTGGGGGCCTGCCCGAATCCCAGCAGCTGTTGTGCCCAGGACCCCAGGGAGCTGCCATGTAGCCATGCTCATGTCAAGGCTTCAGCACCTGGGCAGGTGTGCACCAGGAAAAGCTGCTCTGTGCTACCGTGCTCACTGTCAGTACTGACTGAGCATTGCAAAGCAAGGTAAGTGTGATTAAATCATCTATCTCCTTTCCCCAGAAACAAATCTAGATTTGCCCTGGGGGTTTGGAGAAAATTTAAATGTAAGGCTGAACTTTTCAAAATTTGGTTTATCCACTGCAGAAAACATCCTGATAGTGCAGAAGATATAAGCGAGCATAAAGTTCAAGCTCAGAAGTTGAAGTTCCACAAGAAATTAAACCTCATTTTTAACTAACATTATTTGTCTCATATATGGCATACATACATTTCAAAGTAACCTCATTTGTACTGTTCTGTAATAAGAAACCATTGCATATTACTGAGAAAAAAAATTGTGATATACTGTATGTGTCTGGTATCTTCAGAAAGTTTGCTGGAAAAAAAAGGACAGAGGCACTGAGATTTATTAAAATGAGACTCCTTCTCTGAAGAGGCCAACTTTACTAATGAGACAGCCTGAAAACCAGAGAGTGTCCCTTCTGGCATATGTGTATCATATGAAAGCCAGTAATTTTTTATTATCTCAGTATTCCCAGAAATTACAATAAGCTGAATCACAGAATCACAAGATATTAGGAGTTGGAAGGGACCTCAAAAGATCATCCAGTCCAACCTCCCTGCCAGAGCAGGATCACCTAGACTAGGTCACACAGGAACACATCCAGGCAGGTTTTGAATGTCTCTAGAGAAGGAGACTCCACAACCTCTCTGGGCAGCCTGGTCTAGTGCTCTCTCACTCCTTACAGTAAAAAAGTTTTTCCTCATGTTCACACGGAACCTCCTATGCTCCAGCTTGCTCCCATTGCCCCTTGTCCTGTCATTGGACATCACAGAGAAGAGCCTGACTCCTTCCTCCTGACACAGGCCCTTTACAAATTGATAAACATGAATGAGGTCACCCCTCAGTCTCCTCCAAGCTAAGGAGACCCAGCTCCCTCAGCTGCTCCTCATAAGGGAGATGCTCCACTCCCTCCATCATCTTTGTGGCCCTGCGCTGGCCTCTTTCAAGCAATTCCCTGTCCTTCTTGAACTGAAGGGCCCAGAATTCCAGTCAACATAAGCATCAAGTATATACTGGGACCTTTTAATGCTAGAACAATAAGCCAGCTTTATTACACCGATTATTGATAATATGAGGGTTGTGCTGGTATTTAACTATAACTACATAAAATTATTGTTTTTCTGCTGTAATCACTGGCTATGCAGTTACAAGGGACCAATAATAAATTTGTAAGTAATTAGTGACAAATATTTCTTTTGTTGTATATAAATGGAGTAGAAGCCTCAGGCTAATTTTACCAGCATGTTCATATAATATCACTTCCTGAAAATACATGAAAGTTTAAAAGAAAAGTATGTACACAAAGCAGAGGCTGTCCAAGTCCTACATTAAAAAAAAATGACCTCAAGAAATATGCCAGGTTTCTACCTCAGAAACCTGATTTAACATTGAGGTCATTGCAAAAATTGAAGTAAAAATGTTCTCTGTCTTTATGTGAGGCTGGAGAACATTTCTTTTGTAGTAGAGTAGCCTGCTTAGAGGGTCATAATTCAGTGGCATTATTTACTGAGTAATTCCACTGACTTGGCAAGACTTTGCTTTCCCATTTTTCCACACTGTCATTTTACATAGATTGGAGCCAACTGTGCTCAACCTCTGCTCTGAATCACCAGTAAGCAAATCTGAATCGATCCAGCTGATTTTATAGGCTATTCTACTGAGTTTACAGGCTTCACTCTGAATTCACCTCAGCACAGTCAGATGCAAAATTTGGCCTGTTTTGTGTTTGTAAGAAAAAGTAATTAAGCATGACAGATGTGTTTAATGTAGAAAATATTACTGTACTGTAAGAAAGATAGCAAAGATAGGTATACCACTCCTTAAAATCCACAAAGCCTTTTTACCCTGTCCTAAAATCTGTTCTGACTTTTTTTCTTACACCACAAATTTTCTAAAGGATTTCTGAACTTCAGATGAGTAGACTTCTGATTGAACTGAAAAGCACTTTTTCTAAATATATTTTTTTTTTCTGGCAGAAGTCTCTCATGTCTCTAGTCTTTGGCCAACAAGCTTATACTTTCCTTAGCATTCTGGATGGAAATGCCACTAAATTGCTCTTTGCATGGGAAACTGGTTTTATTCTTGCATCTTTGTGTAGAATAGTGTCAAATTTCCTGTTAGCCTTGAGCTATTCAGAAGGATGTAAGAATCGGCCCTGATCCAACCCCAAAACCAAAGTGATGCCACTGAAACTGACTACAATTAACTTTTTTCAATTTCTCCTGTATTATCTGGATTTGGCTAGAAACAGAGCTTCTGAAAGGCAGATGAGATTTCCCATCAATTCCTGTATAAGTGTAAGATCTTTTCATTAATACTGCTGGCTAAAATAAATTAGAGCTAAGCTCTGAAAATTCCAAACTTTTAAGTAAATCTGACTCATTGCTAATTATCAGACCCTGTGTTTGTTTCACACTGGGTCATCAAAATACGATTTTGAAATCTTTACCAATAATACAAAATGTCTGAATGCTTCATGTCACATCACCAGAGGTGATAAGGGTAAATGCCACTGTGGTAGTTTTGGGTCACTCACCCATTCTTCTAAGTAGTGTTACAGACTGAACCTATTTTTGTGACATTTTTAATTAAGAAGATCAAAATAATCCAGATGTTTACTCTAAGGAGGTGTCTTTACATTAATTTCTGTTTAACTTTGAATGTAAATACTACAAAGATAATATTACCCCTCCAAGCATGTACTACAGGTCTGTAGATCAACAGAGGTCTATAGACTGATGTCAGGAAGCTTTCTCCAGAGACTCAACCTACCCAGGGAGCTTTCACTGGGATGTTTTTTGGCAATATACCATGCACATCTTCAGTTTCTGCTGGATCCCTCAGTACAGAGCCATGACATAACATAGCAAAGCCATGTTTCTCAACCTGGGTAGATTTTTACCCTCGTTGTCTGAGCTATATTTCCGCGTTTCTGGCCAGAAAAGAAAATACGGTAGAGTATAATACAGTATGATAAGATAAATACTGATGACCTTATAGACAAGAATGCCCCACTCTTATGTGTCACTGAGCACTCACTATTGTAACTGCACAGGCCTACAACAAATGCTGGAAGAAGTTTTATGGAAAATGACATTAGGAACGGATCACTAGCATGGGTGGAAGTATACTAAATCATGCCCAACATAGTGACAATTCTATGCTTGTAAATAAGTGGCAAAAAACCATATTTTGAGTGAAGGAACAGCTCTGGCAGAAGCATCAATTTGCTGGCATAAGCATATCTACCCCTAAGAGCTTTGACCAGCAAAATACTTCTGGTCAGAGCTTGCACCCTGACATTGCACCTCCCTGTCCCCAGACTGACATAGATATTTTGGTACATGTCTGTGATGATATCACAGAAGGAAATTTTTCACACTCTTTACAGACTGTGGTGATTGCTGAGTAGTGTAGAATTTGTAAATATTGAATGATCACAAAAGCAGTAGATGTACAACCATGTTCATGACTATATCTGTTTTATTTATTTAAATCCCTGAAGATTTGAATTTTAAAACAGGGATAAATTAAATATACCATTTAATTGCTGCTTTCCTGGATACATTGGAAGGTGTTCTGTGGGCTCACAAGTAACTGATTACCCGTGCCCTTAAGATTTCTGCATGCTGATAGCCACAGCATGTAGCACATCCAGCCTCCCCAGTTTGCTCTCATCCACTGGGAAGATGCTGCAGAAAGAAATATAAAGGAATATTAGAAGCAAGATCTCACCTGAGATCTCACAGATGATAGACACGTTTTGAAAACTGTGACTTTAACTGAGCAGCATTTCAGGTTTCTCAAGAGCAAAGGCTTTACTTCAGCTGCAAAACCCCCTGAAAAGCATTTGACAGCATAGGAGGCCACAGAGCCCAGGCCCTGGCACGTCCAGTGAAGGGCTGGGAATGGGAGGGGGCTGCAGCCAGCACAGCAGCCAGGACATGGGGCTGGGGTGTCTGCACAAGCCACAAACTGGTATGCACAACCACTGTTTTTCATTACAGTTGCTGTCGCAATGCTGGGCTCCAGCATTCCAGTGGAGATTTGGACCTATATTAAATTAAGCATACACACACACGCATGCAAAAAAAATTAAATAACTTTGGGGGTCAGAGCAAAACCAACACAAGCCAGCACACAGGAGTTACATCCAGTACACCTTGTTCTCCACTTGGGCTGCTGGGGAAGAAGCAGCATTAGTATCAATATCAGGGAGCTGGGTTAGTGCTGCCTCCCCAGAAGCACTGAGGTCCCAGGGATGTTTCTTCTCCAGCTCCTACAGCTGGCTGGAGGCTTCTCAGTCTGCCTGTCTGTTTTCTCAGAGAGAAATGTGAGTTAAATATTACGAACTATGTTTTAGGAGCTTTCACAGATAAATAGAAAGAGTATTAATTAGGAAGGTTATTTGTACTATATCAAATAACACAGTGGCTCCTTCACATTTTTCAGCCCTACTGTTCAAATATCTTACTGGAGCAACAGGAGTCCAAGCATGTTTAGGGGTTGTCACCAGCTGCTGTTCTATTGAGTTTCTACTCTAAACTCACTTTGGTTTCCAACTTTCTAAAGTGTACAAAAAAACCCCACCCCATCAAAAAACAGGCATCTATGTGGGAGGATTACAGAATCACAGGATCACAGAATCACAGAATATTAGGAGTTGGGGATCTCAAAAGATCATCCAGTCCAACGTCCCTGCCAGAGCAGGATCACCTAGACTAGGTCACACAGGAGCACGTCCAGGCGGGTTTTGAATGTCTCCAGAGAAGGAGACTCCACAACCTCTCTGGGCAGCCTGGTCCAGTGCTCTCTCACTCCTTACAGTAAAAAAGTTTTTCCCCATGTTCAGATTGAACGTCCTATGCTCCAGCTTGCACCCATTGCCCCTTGTCCTGTCATTGGCTGCCACAGAGAAGAGCCTGGCTCCTTCCTCCTGACACTCGCCCTTTACAAATTGATAAGCATTAATGAGGTCACCCCTCAGTCTTCTCTTCTCCAAGCTAAAAGTCAAGGTAGATATTTTTCTACCAGTTTTGAAAGGCTTTAGAGAAGAGACTTCTGAGGTATGATTTTAATATTTTTTTTTAAATTTTAAAATGTTTTGTCAGTGTGGAGAAAAAAAAAAAGAAAACCAAATTTAATGGGCCCCTCTGGCTGAAATAGAGCAGTGAATGTCAGTGTTCACTTAACGAATTTTAAACAACAGACATGTTTTACTGTTTTATTTAATTTTATTAAAAAAAATAAGGCTGAGAACTTTGTACCCATGCGGAGTAATAATACCAGAGGTGTAGGTTTTTCTCTGAAAAAAAACGCTTTAATTCTTTTTTATGTGAAGATAAAATACAAGATGTCATTATGGAAGAAAGATTTGCAAAAATTGTGCCAAATTCTGCTGTCTGCCCAGATTGAGTTTACAGGTCACTTGATGGGACCACATGATCAGAGCAACAACATGTGGTACCTATAAAACACAGCCGGAGCCCTCTCCCTGGGAGGTGGTTTCTAGGCAGATCCCAGGTGTTTGGGTGGGTTTTGTGCTCGTCAGAGTGGCTTGCTCCTAGGGACCTTGTGGAGGACTGGAGGCAGCTAGAGGGGTTGATCTACAGTAGCCAAAATAATAGGGTGTTTCTAGAGCCAGGACTGTGGGCTAGCTGGAGGAAGCAGGTGGGAGTCTGCTGCCTGGATCTTGCTTCTCCTCCTCCAGCTCTCTGCCACTTGAAGTTTCTTTCTTTCCCTCTCAGCGTGAGGCAATGGTGTGAGCAGGCCGCATGCTTCCTTTTGCTGCATCTCTAAGGCCCCATATCTCTTCCTGTGCACTCTCAGGTACTCTCTGAGGAGCTGATCCACTGCCTCACATCCTTGACTTCCTCAGCTTCCCACTGACTGACGGTGGTTTGAGACAAAACCTAGGTACCAAGAGATACTCAGGGAACCCATGCAGGGTGGGGAATGAAACTTCTCATTTGAGAGTTTTCACTAAGGCAAATCACAAGACCACATATATGAATTTCCTTGAAAAGATGGCTCTTCTAGAAGCAAGTTTTGCCTTCCATCATCTAGCAATCATCTAATGACTGCTCAGGAAGACAGTAGATAATGCAGATGTGTAAAATGATGCTAGCAAGTATGAAAATATATCTGCATTGGGAAAACTATAGAAAGAAATCCAAAGTGAAGTAACAGCACAGTGCAGAGTGTGCACCCTCACTTCAAGCCTCAGAAGCTGTTGACCTCCTAAATGAAATCGAAGCTTGAAAATTTAATCTCATCTGTCCCATCCTGATGCCTGCAGCTTCTGGAAAGATAATTTCCACTGCAAGGAGAATTGACTATATTGACTACATAATCCTTTCCTATCTAGCCCATGAGTAAGCTAAGTCTAAGTGAAGGAATAGACAGCCTTCTAAGAGGAGAAAAGGGTAAAAATCCTTCTTTGGATGAGCTGTTATCATCAATGTCACTAAAGGGAATGTGTATTTACCTCTTTAGGTAAATAAACACACATCTTGATCTTGCCTCAACAGCACCTAGTGTTACTGGATTATCTGGTTAAAATTATAATGAAAACACCCAAAAGTTATGCAGGACAATTAGCCTAATTGGAAATGAGAGAAAATGGTTACGAGATTGTACTCCAGTATGTATTCAAAATTCTTTTAAGCTGCTGGTAGCATTAAAGGACCTATTTATTGCAGCCACAAGTGAATGTCACAGATTCCTAAGGAGAAATGTGGAAGCCTTATCAGTTCTTTTTAAAATACATTGTGGGGAGGTGGGGAGCACAAATCATCAAGGGAGCAATGTGGAAGAATAGATCCTGAGCCAGAGTGATATTTTCACCCTTTCACGTAACATCTGGGCTCCAGATATCCGTCGGTACATGTGAGTCATTGCAGATGCAACTGCAGAACATAGCAAGCATGCATTGCTTGATCTGGGGAATTCTGGCAAGGCGATCTAGCAGAGTCCAAAGCTGTCATAATTTACTGAAAATTCATTTTCAGTCACAACTATTTTCATTTGAAATCAGTAGGATTTTTTTTTTTAGTTTATTGTGTTTAGCCATTGATCTAGAGCAATTTATGTTTCTGCAGGCATTTGTGCACTCACCTTAAATCAGTATTTCTTCCTTCCTGTGAGAAAATGTGGCCCATGTGTGTCATTCCAGAAACAGCAAAAAGAGGAACTGCCATCAATTTCTCCCTGAATGAATGTGTACTTACTGAGACTTTACCTTCCTGTGATGGTTAGCAGAATGTGAGTGAACAATTAATGGTAGTTACTAAGGTATTTAAGGAAGAGTAATATTTTTTGACATTTGGGAGGGAAAAAATTATATTAAAAGAAAAAGGAGTGAATGAATGTTCATAATAAAAGATAATTTGCTGGATAATTCGAAGCTGGCTTCTATGAACATCATATTTATGGTCTTTCCTATTTGCTGACAGACAGCTCATCTAAGTCAGTAAAAAGTTATAATTTTTAAAAAACCTTCAATTCCTTAAAAGCAGACATAAGCGAATACCTGAGAAATTCAGTTGCCAAAGGCCAGTAGATCGTCAGTTTGGTAAGATTTTCACTTCTCTCCATTCTCTTTACAGCATCTCTCTCAACGTTTGGAGATGTGCATATCTATGTTCACTCCACGAGCCCGGGCTAGGTACCTAGAGGTCTTAAATTATAATCAGGATGTGTTACATCAAGATAGTCTGTGTTGAATTTTTTCCATTTGTGGTGTGATTCACTTGAGCAACAGAGAAGATCCCAAACTGTTCACTTAAAATGTCAGTCTGCCATTACATTTTACTCTATCAAGTGCTTCCCCAAGCATCTGGAGAAACAGTTCTCGTGCTCACCATTCACAGGACCATGTGTTTCTTCACTCGCTTATTCAAACTTGTGTCAGCTTGCTGCCATCTAGCCTGCAGCGTATAACAAGGACTAATATGATAAAGCAAAACCAACTGCAACTACAATGCTTTTCTCGCGTTTCATGAAGATTCTTCCCATAGAGTTTCCCTAGATTAGCATCCATCATCTGAGGTAAAGTAACAAAACAGATCTTGGAGCATGCCCATTAACTGCTACCATAAATATGCAGTCTGTGAAGTAAATTAAAAAAAAATCTGGTCATTTGGCCCAGTCAGCATGGGTTCAGGAAGGGCAGGTCCTGCTTAACTAATCTTATTTCCTTTTATGACAAGGTGACCTGCTTGGTGGACGAGGGAAAGGCTGTGGACGATGTCTACCTGGACTTTTGTAAGGCCTTTGACACCATCTCCCACAGCATCCTCCTGGAGAAGCTGGCTGGGCATGCCTTGGATGGGCATACGCTTTGCTGGGTTAAAAACTGGCTGGATGACTGAGCACAGAGAGTTGTGGTGAATGGAGCTAAATCCAGTTGGTGACCAGTCACAAGTGGTGTTCCCCAGGGCTCGGTTTTGGGGCAAGTCCTGTTTAACATCTTTATCAATGATCTGGATGAGGGGCTTGAGTGTTCCCTCAGGAAGTTTGCAGATGACACTAAGTTGGGAGGGAGTGTTGATCTGCCTGAGGGTAGGAAGGCTCTGCAGAGGGACCTGGATAGACTGAATCAATGGGCTGAGGCCAACTGTATGAGCTTCAACAAGGCCAAGTGCTGAGTCCTGCACTTCGGTTGCAATAACCCCATGCAGCGCTACAGACTTGGGGTCAAGTGGGTGGAAAGTCGTCAGGCAGAAAAGGACCTGGGGGTGTTGGTGGACAGCAGGATGACCATGAGCCA
>NW_010189300.1:0-21871 GCF_000695765.1 Mesitornis unicolor | reverse complement strand
GTTAGTGTCAGGAGGAAGGAGCCAGGCTCTTCTCAGTGACAGCCAATGACAGGACAAGGGGCAATGGGAGCAAGCTGGAGCATAGGAGGTTCCGTGTGAACATGAGGAAAAACTTTTTTACTGTAAGGAGTGAGAGAGCACTGGACCAGGCTGCCCAGAGAGGTTGTGGAGTCTCCTTCTCTAGAGACATTCAAAACCTGCCTGGATGTGTTCCTGTGTGACCTAGTCTAGGTGATCCTGCTCTGGCAGGGAGGTTGGACTGGATGATCTTTTGAGGTCCCTTCCAACTCCTAATATCCTGCGATTCTGTGATTCTTTAGGCAGAGTATTTTAATGTGCTATATTTTAATGTCTAATAGGTAACTAATAACAGCTAAGACATCATGTGGACAACTGGTCCACACTGTACTATGACATTTATTTTACAGTACGATTAATTATACCCGAGAGCCACCAACCTGTCGCAGCATTCTTAGCAACTCTGAAGCAAAGGGTCATCACTTAGGAGATCACTGTATTGCTTTCTAGTCTTGGACATTTCCTATTATGTCTATAGGCTTGCAAATGAACTGAAAGGCTTGGGAATATAAATGGATGTTCTGAACATATTTTAGGTAAACTAGAATGTTTGAACTGTGATCACAGGGCATTCTAGTTTATTTGCTCAAGCTACATTTTTCTGAAGTCTAACTGAAAAAAAAAATCCATTGCAGCTGTAAGCTCAAATGCATCCACTTAGAAACATATCCTTCCCTCTTCCATACTGCTACTATTAATTTTTACATGAAATCCCATCAATTACAAGGTAAGCATAACCCACAGTACAGCTGCTGGCAGATGTACAGGACTTGCTGCAGCTATAAAAGCAGCCTAGACACATTCAGGTAGAAAACTACAGTGCCCAACCTTTCAAAAGTTGAGTGAAATCCACCCCATACAGAGACCTACACAAACACTTCTAGCACTAGGCTCACATGGGGCCCAGGGGCAAGAAAGGCTTAATGTGCTCATGGCCAAGAGAGACCTTCTGCATCTGCATTTGCAGGTTGAGAAAACACCTGAGCATTTCAAATGTATCAACCAATTCTGTATTTAATCCAGCATTTGTATCTAATGAGTAGTTTGGACTTGCTGCTTGCAACGTATTCTGCAAGGCTCTATGGGTTTTGACCTGAGGATGAATATTGCATGCACAACGATGGACAAATAACCTCTTGGCTATCTCGTGTGCTGACTGAAGAAATTATATCCTAGAAGCCTTAAAAATGTTCCAATTTTCTCCTTCCTTTCAGTGAACATTAGATGTGTGCGCACAAAGAGCAAACTGATGCAAAGGGAAGACTGGAGTATTTGCCAGGGATTGCAAAGGGTGCATATTTCTTATGTCACCTCTTTTTTGGGGTGATCATCTGGAAACAGATTTCCCTGTTACAGCTGGGTAGGTCTTGGCTGACTCTGAACTCCCTTTTGCCTGCAGCATGAAAGAGGACCGTGTCTTATCAGCTGGAGGGGTCTTCAGAGAAGGTGGTGGAGGGAAATGCAAACAGCATGCCTTCCCATAGCCTCTCAGCCAGCTTCCACTGCCTCCCTCCTCTCGTCACTCTTTCAAGTCTCTTGGGCCACTGTCCAGTGCATATCTGTCTGCTGCTTAACAAACTCAAGCTGTGGTTTTCAGGCTAATAAATAATTATGCTAATTAACGGGTTGGAGGAAAATATGATGTTATTTCTGTGGAATGTTCTGAGAGGCTGGAAACACTTAACTGCAAAAACGACATGTGGTGAAATAACCAATAATTTGCTTAAGAAACCCACATCTGGTATGCCTGCTAGAAACAAAGGTTAATAGTTTGTCAGGGGCAGGCAGTGGCAGTGAGTAGCCCTAGGATAAACAAAAAAGCCTTACTGGCAGGAAATGGGCTTGTTCTCCTAGCATAAGCATTTACATTGGCTGCTACCCAGCAAAATATGTAAAAAGAGTTGTTTAGTTTACACTTGGAAAAAAAATAGAGATGGAAACAAACAGTTTTTTGCATTTTGTCTCTGTGAAAAGGAATAAAAGCCATCAAGTGCAGCTAAAAATGGTAATAATATCTATGCTCCACACTCCTGGAAGAAGCCATAGACTCAACAGAAGATTCCAGCCGTAAAAAGGGAAAAGAATTACTTAATTCATTTTTGTGTTGTTGAAATAACTGTCAGATAATTACATGCTTGTCTTTAGGTGACTGTTCATGCAGAAAAGGGGGACTGGGGCAGGAGAAGAGAAGATAAATGGGGAAACTTGGTTAATCGATTCAGGTTGGCATCCTGGGTATTTTTATAAAAAGATTGACCCTGATTTTCGTTTTTAGGATGGAAAGTCCAAGTGCTACTTATGATGAGAAGGAAGGCATTCCCATTTGACACCATGGTAGCCAGAAAAGGATCTGGACAACACACCGCTAGAAACTCACCCTTGCATTGGTGTGGCATCGCTGCAGCACTTACAAATGCAGAGAAGAAAGCCATATTTTAAGATGGGATGAAATGTAAATAATGTACTCATTTGACGAGATTCAGACGAAGTACTCTGTGTGTGGCAAGCTGAATCTGTATTTATAGCAGTTACAGAAACACACAAGACACTCTGGATACACTAAGGACCATGAATAATACACTGTTGGTTCCTAATTTTGTTTTAAATAAACAGGCCATGTTCTACCTTAGGTAGTGTTTTTCTGCTGAAATGGTGCAACCCTTGCAAAGATTGCTGCTGCATCTGAGCTGTATTTTTCACACAAGAAAACATGACACCTCAGCAGATGTTGGCAGCTTTCTGTTGCCTGCTGGACTACTTGACATCTCAGGCTAAATTTTCTTTCATGCTTATTTTCAAAGATGTAAATTATCCCTTGTCAAAATAAAGAGTTGTGGTCTCTTTTCAGCCCAGAGAAATATGATAATTGCACATTATCACCATAACATCTAAGTCGCTTTCTCTTTCACTACATTAGTGCATATTACAGCCTTGCAAATGACAGGCTTTCACAGCCTCGTAATTTAGTGTCATGTCTTGTTTTATAATGGCATTCTGTTTTTTCTAGTGACCCTAGCACATGGCACTAACGTGACCCTGCAGCTTTGCAGCCTTTCTCACGGCAGCCAGATCCCACCTGAGGTGGGAAGCAACAGAAACCTCATTTTTCAGCAAAAACAATGAGCGCTGCTCAGCTTACGTGGATGCAGGTGGCACAACCCATTTTCCACCATGGTACGTGTTCTGGTCTGAGGCTGGAGCCGCCCATGTGAAAGTTGAATCTGTACTGGTAAAGTACCAGATGCTTTCTGTGAGCATCCAAGGCACCTCGCTGGAGGAGAGGTCTGTCCTCTAGCACTGCTTCCCTGTGAAACAGCGAATCAGAGGAAACTGCTTCTAGAAAACAAGAAATGCCAGGGCGAGGCCACCTCAAACAGTGATGCTTCCACGTTTTCCATGCGCTGTGCTTGCAATAAGCTGTGATCACACAGCTCTTGGCATGCAATGCTTACCCATGGGTTCACACTCTCTTGGGTTGTGTTTTAGATCATCATCATGCTAGAATAACTGCAGCCTTCCAGGAACAGAGCCAGAGATGAAAACCGTAAAATCTATGCTCAGTTTTTTGTTCTGTTCAGTCATGTAGATAGAAGTGAGACAGTGCATTTTTTAAACCAAGACTAGGGCTCATTTGTGAATGAACTCCAATAAAGGCAGAGCTGCTAACACTGGGAATTTCTGTTCACCAGAAACTGACCTCCTAGATCTAAATGGCTAGCAGCAACATGAAAGAGCAGATGACAACATAAGTTTTAGGAATGACGATTGTATCTTGGAACTTCAGTAAGATTTTTCTTATTTTGAATTCTGCCTGAGCTATGGATACTGTTTTGTCTTTTTGCATATTCCCAATCCAAGCGCATCCATCATCCTTTTGCTTGTAAGAAAAATTCTGTGTAACGAAGAGGGCAGGAAAAATACGTAAAATAAACATTTGTATGGCAGCAGAGATCAATCATTAAAAATTGTAAATCTAGTTGTGTAATTTTCACTGAAAGCATTACTTAAGGAATGCAGCTATTCACTACAGAAGAAAAAATCATTTGCCAAATACCTGTACCTGTCTCTGTTTTTCCCAGTATGTCCATCAACATAGCAAAATGGTGCTCCTGCTCCAGTGCAATTTGGTGAGAGATATGCATAATTCTATATGGCTTATGCATAACGAATGAATTTTGAGCAAACAGAGCTGCAAAACTGCTGAGAATCTTTCACAGGCAGCCCCAATGCTTGCAAACAGACAGCATGAGCAGTCCTTGTGCTCCACTAAAGTAATTTCAGCTCCTCCCTTTGGGAAGAAGACCCCATGAACAGTCCCGGACAGGAAAGAACAACCTTTCTCCTGTGAACCACACTTGGGGATGTTTTATTTAGGTTGGCAGGCAGTGAAGGCAGAGAGCAGCAAGCAAGGACTTACCACCAGCCCTTGGCACTCCCCAAAGCCTGCCAAGTGTCTAGTCAGGCCCCCAGCATCTGGCAGCTCACAGCACCCATTTCTTCCAACCAACCCCAGAGGGAAGCTAAGTTTAGATATATGATCAGGAATATACATTTGGGATCTCAACTGAAGCGTTATGACTATTTTCACCTCCCTCACAAAATTACGTGTACTGCAACTAATACTTGGATCTAGCTTTAAATAAGGGTGTTCATATCTATTCCAGTTGATCCAAAACTGCAGTTTTTAAAAAATATTCTCAAAAAAACCCCCAAACAAATAAACAATAAAGAAAAGCCTTTTTACTTGGCTCTAAACATTTACTTTCATAATTGATTTATGTAGGTTTTGTATAAATGAAACTTAGTAAGCTTCCAATATGTTACCAAAACAAGCTTGTACTTCACAATGCACTGTAGTAGAGCTTTTGATGAAACTGATAACAATATCCTGTATTGCTTATTTTTGGAAGGCCCTTCCTTCAGGAACAGAATTTCTGTATTTGAAAGAAAAGCAGCAGGAAAACCAACATTATAGGGACAGTCAGGGGAAGCTGTTCAAAGGAGAACAAGTGTGTTTTTCTAGCAAATTATGTGGAAAGCAACAAAACACAGTTGGCTTTAGACTGCGTCTTCTTGACGTAGGCCCTGCATTCTGCTCTTACAGAAGGGATAATTTTAAGCTGGGTAACAAGAGGTCAAAGAGTCTTCCAATATTTTGACAATAACCAACTATGACCATTTGGGGTATTTTTATCTCCATTATTATCCAGTGGTTTTAAATGGTATTGGCATGCTTTCGGCCTCAAGAACTTCCTGTGATAATCAACATCAGAACTGAATTATACATTGCCGTCAAAATACATTTCTTTAACCAATATCATTTTGCCCGTTTGTTTTAAGATCATGAATGCTCTTTTATTCCTAATCTCCCTGAACTTTATTTACAGCTATGAAGATCTCATAATTATAAATGTATAAATGAAAGTGCATTTGTGAAAGGATGAAGACTGAGTCACGGTTTATGCAAAAACCTAATCACAGAAGTAATCACTTAGTCTGGGACAAAATGCCAGTGTGCAGATTTGCATGGGAATATCACTGGGAGGTTTCTTGACCACACTTTTCACATCAAGTAATTTCACATATCAATATCTACACAGATGTGAAGTAGGCATCTGCACTTGTTTCATACATAACTATGAGCACTATTTAAATCAGAAAATTTATTTTTCGAAGGAGCAAAGCGTCTTGTGCCTATGTGTTTACACAGTGAGCACTCCCAGTTGTAATCAGAATAAGCAATGCTGTATTTCTGAATAACCGATGTGTGTAGACAAATGTTCCCACTGATCATTTAAATAATATCATTTAATTAATTTAACAAATGGCATGTTGATTTAATGCTTGCAATACATCAAGTTTGTCAGTTCCACTGAGAACTGGAGCCTGACTGTGCTATGGCTTTACCTGGAAGCTGTAATGCTGACACGTTAACTGCTCTGCTACGCTAAGCATTGGGCCTTCTCGGTGTTACTGGGGGAAAGCAAATTGAGCTGCTTCCTTCCTTTTGCTCATTTTGAAGCTTAAAATTAAAAGAGATACTCCCCACGCACAATTACTGTTAATATTAACATGAATGACACACCTACCTAACAAGCGAAATCAGACAGCATTCCTTGCATTTGCACTTAGGTGTTGTGCAAACTGTGTCTCCTTATTAAGCTGGATTTTTAAATACCTAATACTTTCAATAACCTGCTTTCAAAAAGGTTATTTTCATTAATATTGGGTCATGTCATACAACACCTTCTAATCTAAATATTTAAAATTAATGTCTTCACACATGTGTGAAGTGTAGAAGCCATTGTTAGAATGCTCTACCTTTTTATCCTCCAGAAGACTGGTTTTAAATTTGAATAATTTTTAAAAGGTAGTATTCAGTTTTATTTAATGCATATTGAAGGTTTCTGGTGAAACAGGATCAAGAGAAAGTAATTATTTAATTTACATTTTAATTAAAACACTGATAGCAGCATCAAACATATTCTGGTAAAGTTTATACCCCAAATTTTGTTTTATATTTCTAAACCTGTCAGGCATATTCTGAAGTGGACATGTTTGAGGAAATTATCAGGAATGTAAAGAAGCTTAAGTTGAGATCCAGAATTATCCCCCAACATGTTTAGATTGGAAAGGGAGTCCCTACACTTACCACATCCTGAACATCCCACCTGAGTTTTGGCACATTGGGGCAGATCAGAGTGCTCTGACAGCAGAATGTGACCCCGTTCAGAAAGAGCTGCCTTTATGGGCAGGGGAGAGTTCAGTCCATTAATCATCCCACCCTGCCCGCAGTGCACTGTGACCCCTAAAAGCTTTGCCGGGTATCAGCAACAACAGTGCTATGGTGTTGTCTCTCTGAAAATGGGCCAAAACTCTTTGAAACACAATAAAAAGCCACACTGCTATTCCAAGTCTAGCCTGGGAAGTCAGTAAGACCCTTCCTCCCTGCCTGGGGGAAGATGAGCCCCACGGATGGGGGAACTGAAAGCCAGTGGGGTATGCTCTCACAACTGCAGGGCCTACTTTCTTTCTTGGCCATCTGCTTCCACCTATACTGCCATGACATTATTGAAACCACAGTAAAGTTCGGAACGCAGTAAAGAATGTGTTTCGTTTTGTTTTCCCCCTGGAACTCCAAAAGTCAAGAAAAAAGCAAGTTTTGTGGAGGAGGGAGAGACACAGAGTAAATCCCTGCCCAGACCTAATCTTTTAGTTAGTCTCTTGAAGCTCAGAGTAAGAGCAGCTGTTGAAAAGCACAACTGTCTTTTCCATACATGATTAAATATAGTCAAATATCAAGTCCTATCATCAAGGCATCAGCTAAATATAATTTCTTTCCGCTCTCCATATAACAGAGGGAGCTTAACTCTTCTCTCATCTGGTTTCTTCATACTTAAAAGAAACAAAAGCACACTGCACAGTATTTTCTAATTTGATAGTATCTTTATGGGATTTTAATATCCTCCTCCTTGCCAGCTACAAGCCAGACCAGCAACAACTGCAGCTACAATTACAAGTTGCAGCTGTCTGGGGCCTGTAAAGGTCTATCTGCAGCCCGAACATTTCCAATCAGTGCAAACACAGGGCAGGCTACAGCGCTGCTAGCAGAAGTTCGGACTTCTGCAGGCAAAACATTGACAGCCACCAGCAAAGTGCTGGCAGCATTGAACCTGCTTAAGCAAGGACGCTAGCATTGCAAGGGACAGGGACAGGGGTTGACAGGGCGGAGCAGCACTCCCAGCAGCATTTATCACAGAAACTGTGCAGTCAGCCAGGGAAAATCCCACCTACAACAACTGCACCGAATGGGAATTGTAATGGCTGGTGAGGGGCAGGATGTGCATGACGAGCATGGAGGAGTTGGGTAGCTCCTCTACTGAGAGCAGTTTCCTCGTTCTCCTCTTTATCAGGTCAGGAAGGTTGTGCTAATATATCAAGGACCACAGTCTTGGGAGAGTCAGTGTAGATCTTGAAAGATCCAGCCTGTATCTTTTTTTGTATAGCTTATAGTATACATAATATTTGCATAGGATTTACTTTACCCTATATATACATTTCTCTGTGAGAAGTTTCAGTTGCTTTAAAAAATGACCCATATAACAATCCCCAGGTTAACTGGACAGTGTGTAATAACACAGCCTTGCTTTGTGATCCTTCTTCTGCAGTTCAGATCCTTCTCATCATCCTGGACATGTAAACTATAACATCTTCACATTTCCAAACCTGTGCAGAGAGAAAAATAACCTTGTTCTTGATTCTTAAAAAAAAAAAGACAGAAGACAAAGTTAAAAACATCTAATCATCTTCAAGCTCACTTATGTCCTGAAGGTGTTATTTTTCTCTCGACTTGGTTTTTCATTTGATCAAGTTTTATAACCCTATACAGACTGTGCTTAATTTACCCAGCATGCTGGCAATACTGGCAAGGGATTAGCTCCTGAGGCTGGCACATTAAAACTTAGGGAAGGTTTAGCTACTTCCTCAGATGGCTAAAATGTTTGCCCATCCTTGGGAATTAGCTTAGCTTACAACTGCTACATCAGTACATTAACGACAGTGCAATGCAGTGCAATAATGCCGGTTGCACCTCCATAGAGATAAGTCCATCCTCCACCACCTCAGTTGGTAATATCTATACACATACGGTTTCCCAGAAAAATTTGAATCCCTGTCTTTTGACAATGGCTTTCACTTCACAATGTAATCAGCTCAAAAAGGATTCAGGTAGCTCAAGATACAAAGACGAATTTTCAGCATGAAGATGAAGGAGTACCAGAATTCACAACATTTCCTTAAGCCTGATGCACTTTCTATAGAATATAATCTGTACTCACTCAAAGGAACAGTAGAGAAATTTGTTGGCTTTATACTAGATCTGAAAAATACAAATTCATTTTAATTCCATAATGCCATTCTGCAGTTGCTGTTAAAGTTGAAGGAAGGATTATGGGAGTGAAAATATGTCATTCTGTAAACCAAAGACCTCCGTCAATACTATTTTAACATTAAATCTCTGCTTATTCAATGTATTAGAGGTAATAACTTTGTCAAACAAGGTCTTTTTGCCTGAAGGTTCAGCATTAACACTCTCTTAAGTCTCTTTTAAACACAGGTAGCTCAGCACCCTCATCCAGAATAACTGTAAAAATTGCTTGGCTTCATGCGACAAACTTTGCCTTTGTTTCTGCCTTTAACCATTCTTTAATCAGCTGCTGCTGCTGCACACGTTAGATAGAACACGTGAAGGCAGACAAATGGACTGGAAAAGTGGTTTGTGAAAATATGTTGAGAGAGCTGCTGAATTTTAAGGGCTTGTCTGTACCAGGCAAAAGGTGCAGCAGAGAACCAGATGGTTTCAAACATGCTGTGATACTTGCAGCACTTCTATGGTACACAAGCAAACCTCAAAGATGTTTTCAGAGATCAGCTCTACCAAAACGTTACCAGGGTAGAGTTGCTGTTGCTGCTCCCTCCATGTCTTTGTTTTTGCTTGGTCGCATTGGCTGAACTGGGACTGCAGCCCAAGTTCAGCAAACCCTTCTCTTACTTATTTCTTTACTCGTTACCCTACCCTACACCTTTTCACAGGCACAGGATATCTCTCCCTCCACAATTTCAAGTCCCTTTTTGCCTGTTTTTGTGTAGTGTTTTCATGTAGTGAATCCAGCTGCCCTAGGCATTCAGCATCCTTTCCTCACCTTCCTAAGCCTCTCTCAGTGGGTAGCAGAGAGACTTTGTGGCCTGGAGTCAAAAGGAAATAATGAAGACTTATGAATGTTTTCCAACAGGAGCTCTCTCTGACCCTTCAGGTGGTGACACACAACAAGACATGACTGCAGAAACCACCACTTTCTCAGAGCACACCAGGTGAATGAGCTCTTGCAATGTCCACCTGGTAGCGCTTGTCCCCTGGATGCCTGAAGCAACAGGGTCACTGGCTTGAAGCTTTGAATGAGGCGTTGCTTCATCCTTTATGTCCCTATCCCACTGTGATAGGCTCTTTGGATGTATTATAATCACATAGTGTTTTTCAGTAGGATCCTTCACTGTGCAGGTCAAACAGGCACAAGTAATGCTTTTCCAGGCCTAGTTCAAGTACTCTGCTGTCTTGTAAAACACTTCAAATCCAAGAAAATCCATGAAGAAAGCTCCACATATGTACATATTGCCATGAAACAAACAAAACTTTTCATTGGAATTTCTGATGCCACTTTCTCAATGCCTCATCTTTTTTATGCTGATTTCCTAGCAAATTCCAAGTCCTGTGAATTACAGAATCACAGATTCATTTAGGTTGGAAAAGACCTTTAGGATCATTGAGTCCAAACCTAACACTGCCAACTCCACCACTAAGTGTCTTTTAAATACCTTCAGGGATGATGAGTCAACCACTTCCCTGGGCAGCCTGCTCCAATGCCTGAAATTCATTTTGTTTCTCATTCTCCCATAATCATCCTTTTCTTCAGAATAGTCTGAATGTTAGAATATCTCCTTTTAAAAAAAGTAGGAATATTACAGGAGTAGCCTCAAAGTTCCAAGCAACAATTTCTGTGTTGGATCGAAGATGTAGCCATTGAATTCAGTGGATTACACTAGCACATTTTTACTGACTTTATTTCCAATGGGCTCTAAATAAACATGTATTAGGCTAAAAGAATATTCTGATCTTCCAAAATCTTGAAATGCTGAAATTGAACTTCTTGCCTGCTGACTATCTTAAATTAAAGCTTAGACAACCACTTTAACAACTGATTTAACAACTTGGACCTAAGAATCCTATAACCTGTCAACAACATAAAATCATATGTTATGATAACCTTTTTTGAATTACTAAAATTATTTAAATAAAGCAAGTTTAGAATATGGTTTTAAATATAAATATTTATGACCCTATACTTTTTGTTGATCAATGTCTAAAAACAGGAGTACAAGCACAAGCACAGATCAGACATGTAGTTTTGTATCAATCTGGCATTCTACTAGTAGTAAGCATCAATAATGAATAACACACAAACCTTTGCTTTGGCAGAAAATAAAAAATATATCAACTTTAAACCATAACTAGACAGGTTTATCTAGGCTTTTAACAGTAGTAAATTAAGGATTATGGGAAATTAGTTAAAAATCTATCATAAAAGCCTCATCCTAATCAGAAAAGTAGCTAGGTAGATATTTACAATAACAGCAGGTATCAACACACCATAGTGAGACATACTATTTTGATTTATACCTTTGATTTCTGCATTACTAGATAAAGTGGAACATTAAAAAGCATTTTACCATTTCTATTGCCAATGAAATTGTTTAATGGAATTTATAAAACATTCAAAATATTTCTTTTAGTAACTGTTATCTGTTATTGCTCATGCACACTCTGGGAAGTTTATGAGAGTTTTTCGGAGTGCCAAAGTGCTTTTCGGAGGGAGAAAGTTATTTTTTATTATTCATGTATAATGTAAGTTCAGAAGGAATAGAAAATAATGAGTCTGGAATAGTGACCTGTTTAATGGCTGACAAAACATATTCTGGAGCAGTTTCTGTCTATGATTATCTTTCATTTTTTTCTCCTGAGCAGAAAAGAAAAATTACACAAGCTAATGCTGAAAGGTAGAAATTTAGATCAGAAACATAAGATATTGTAATTTTCTTTTCCTCACATGGTTGCTAGCAGGTGTACTTATGTACATTTCAACTTCTGTATTTCAAATCATCAACATGATCTCATTCCATCTATTATAGCCCAGCCACATCTCTTGGAAATATCAGTAAATAGTTAACTAGTTAACCAAAAGAAAACAGCATATTGTTGCATGTAGAAAAACCTCTAATCACTTAAAAAGCTAAGAGAGTATATGCACATTCCTTTTCTGTGTATCTTTGGTGAGTTGCAGCAGGCTTACAAGGTCTTGCAGTGCATCGATATCATTGTGCCAGTGGAGAGCTGGGGCTCATCCCTCCAGGAATGCTCCAGGTACCTGGTACAAGGCATCTAATCTGTGCAAAGCATCTGGGTTAAGATAGCAGGATGTACCTGGTTTCTCTTCCCATCACTCCTCCTGTGGCATGCTGGGATGACCCCAGACTTATTCCCAAAGCTGCTGCAATGGACCCTGACTCTGGCTCCAGGGCTGTACTTACACACCACCATAGGCACAACTGTGGGGCCATCGAATGGGACAGAAGGAGTAGTGACAGGCGATCCTGTAGAATATTTAAGGAGAAAAGGATGTTGAAGCTGGTGATGTGTTCAGTGGCTGTGATCACAAGGGCCATGAACATATCTAGGATATGATGATTTCTTGGTGTGCCACCAAATTGCAGCCTTTAAACCCTGCTAGGTAATGTTTTTTTCACTGGTGCTCTCAAGACTCTCACTGTTAAGTGATGACATCCCAAAGGCATATCCCAAGCCCTCCTCTCCTGGAGGAACTGCAAGAGAAATGTTTTGTTGTTTTTGGTTTTGAGGACTATCTTTGGCCCGTCAGGCAGCTGCACAGTATACGCAGTGGGACTCCAGCAGCTGCAGCAAATGTACTTCCCGTGTTCACTGCTTTGGTCCAGGGGGACAGCACAGACAGAGAAACACACATATTTATATGAACCTTGGCAAGGGTTTCTAATGATGTGTGGATTTTAAATCAGTGTAATGACTTCATGCTGTTTGGTGAGTTAACTCAAGAGATGCTGCTCTTATTCAAAAAGTAATTAGGAAAGAAAAACAATTAGAAAATTACTCCACTTGGCTAGTCAGTGTTAGCTGACAATCTTCTTCTTGTAAACATACTCGAGGTCAAAGTTGTTTCCCAAGCAGAAAGCCCTAATGAAAACAGGCAACATATTGCTGCAACAGGTAGGAGAAAAGGAGGTTGTCCCAGTCCTGGAGCTGGCGGGTATCACACCACCCCAGCATGGTGCCCCACCTCTATCCTGTGGCCACTGACTCTCTGCAGAGCATGAAAGAAATCAATGGCAAAAAAAGCACATACCTGCAGTCACATAAGCACATAAACACTTTCATTCACAGTGGTGTTCTCATTATCTGGCCATCAGAGGCAGCTAAGACTGAGACAGGGGAGACGTTATAGGATCCTGTCTGCCTAGTGTGTTCACAGTCCATTCTGGCATGGAATGACTTCCAGATGTTGGTGTGTTGTGAATACACCTCCAGCCCACAGCCTGACTCCTTATCGATCACACTGGACAACACCTGCACCGAGTGGGGAGAAGCAGTGGCTCATTCAGCCAGAGGTTGTTGGTAGACTTCATCAGTGCAAGGACAAGCTCTCCAGGGAAGCTGGTTGTGGAAAAAAACTCTATTTCTGCTGCAGGAGAAAGGTTTCTTATAATTAAAAAACTAACCACAAAAAAACCCCAAACCCAAACCCAATCCAACCCAACCCAAACCAAAACCAAACCAAACCAAACCAAACCCAACCCAACAACAACAACCCCCCAAAAACAAACAAACAAACAAAAAAAAACACCCACAAAAAACAACACAGCACCCAAAACCCCAAGAGGCTAGAAAAGTACATGTCATTTACCTTGAAGCCCTTATATGAAATCTTTTACATAAGTGCCTTTCTGAAAGAAACTTCTGTTAAAGTGTTAACTGTGAAGCAATGTTGAATCAGGGTCTGTGCCACCAACCAAACATTTCTGTCTGCAGATAACGTCTTTTAAGAATTACATAGGATTTTTTGTAGAAATTATGTTCTTGAGGTCTTCTTTCTTTTTGTGAATAACTTTTTAGCTCTAGCACCTAGAATGAAGACTGGAATGAATTTTCTGTGAGAAAGATTGTTTTCTTTAAACTGCATGTTCAAGTTCTGTCTACTGAAGGAAATAATTTATTGTTCTAGTGACCATCTCTTTGGACCTCGTCAGTTTTTGAGCACTTCTATACAACTGAATCTATTTCTCTCCTAATTTTTCTCCTGCAAAAACAGAAAGTTCTCCCTTCTTTTTTTTTATATAAACTGTATATAAAATATTTTCCCTAATGTATAGCCCTGCCATAATTTCAAGCCTTTTCTATGCAATACTACAAGGTACAAAGGGATTCAGATTCCCCTTTCAATTCATATACACAGTGCTGTTTCGGAGAGATTGATGTATTTTTTTTCTGGTGAACCAATTTTCATCATTTCCTATGGTGTTTCTATAATTGCAGGGATCTATCTCCTGCAGAATATGTGTCACATTGTAGCTGACACCTGTATGGACTGGCAAGAAGTATGCAGCTACACACTCAGCTGCGTCAAGCTCTTTGTGGCAAATGTGGACTTATTTTGAAACTAAGACCATGGCTTAAAGGTATTTAGCAACCTCAAATTGTAAATTGAACATCCTTTTGGATTTTTCAAAAGAACACAGGCATAAATCTCCCACTAGATGCTGCTTTGTTGAGCCCCTAAATTACATTATAAATTTGTTGCCTAGGCTTTTTTTTTTTAACCTTAGCACATTACTTACCAGTTCTGCCTTTCCCTGAATGTATTACTTGCAAGTATGCACCAAATGCTTTGGCAGAATTATGTTCATGCTTCAAGCTATTTGGAAAATGTTAATTTAATCTGCTTCCTTTTTGTTATTCATGTAGGCAACCAATCACACAAATCACATGCTATCATTTCTACCTCCTCTTTGGATGCCTAAATGTTTTTACCAGAAGAATTATGAGCATCAAAGGCAATAAGCAGCAAAGCCCAGGTGATTTGCTGCTGATAGGAATTTGAGGATAATAGTTATTCCTGTTAAAATTCACTAAACTCGTAGTTGATCTCAGCATACTTGTGGCTTCCATGCCTTGGCATCTAATGTACCCTTTGTCACCACAAATCACAGCTGCTGCATGCTTATCCACAAGAGTGTTTGCCAGACACTTTTCTTTTACTGTTGGTTGCTTCACGTGACTGATGGTCCGATAAAGTCTGCATTTATAAATCTGGATGCTTAAAATTAGGGCTTTATCCTGTGCTTTAGAATTGAAATAAATATTTAGATGCCTGTGAATGCACTTAGGGACTTAATGACAGACTTATGAGCCTACTAGTAATTACATGTTGAAGACTTAGTTCTCTGTGTGCTGCGTGGACATATCTGTCATTAATTCATTTTTATTACCAACTTTAATTTTAAATTGTGGTCATTTCTTACATTTTGAAATTGACTGAGATAATAAAAATGAACTAATATCCACGTAACAGTTCAGCCCAAAGCAGTGTTGACACTTTGTGGTAAGAAAGGTAGATATTTACTTCAAGAAAGACTTGCCAAGCTCACAATTACTGTGAAAACATGAGACCTTAGTAAAGTAAGCAATAGGTTTTCTTTCACAAAAATAGAATTTTGGTAACTCTTGGGTGCTTTTCATGAGAATTGCAGCATTCTACTTTACAGAGAAAAAGAGAACTTTTGAAGAAGCGCTTGGAATTCCTTGCTTCTTTAGACTAGATTGGAAGATGGGCACATCTATTTTTGTCTGTTCTGTGGTTTTTCAAAGACTATATCTATTTTTCAAATGTTGCAGGCTTGGTGCATCACTAAGATAATGAGTGCCCAGCTTCCCGTGTATCTCTCCCTGCCTCCTCTGGCACAATACCTCCCTGTAAAAAGCATCTAAAGCCCTGTTCCTCTGGATAAGGAGGCTAGACCAAGGAAAGAGGTGCTGCTCTTTTCACACCTGTCCACTGTAAACACACACAGAATCTTGTGTCCTTCTGCTCTGTTTACTCTTTGCAGAGATTTGGAGGGAATTTGTTCTGGGACTTGTAATGTTTTATGACTTTTACCTGCCAGACAAAGAATGACTGAGCTCCCTTACACCAGGGAGTTGCTGTGTTTGAGCAGATGGGCTTAACAAAGTGAAGAAAAGGCAGATTTCTGTTTTCTTACCCATTTGCAATTGTCTGGGTGAACACATCATCTTCTTTCTGACAGAATAACATCACTTACAGAGAAAGTCAAGGGCAGACATACAGAGGTAAAACAGAGCCATTAAGGAAAGCCAGAGGAGCAGAGGGGAACTTCACTTGTGCACATTCCTCATTTCCTTCCAAACATTTTTTTAGTTCTTTAAAATTATCAGGCAGAATGGCTCTGCAGATTGGACCATTCAAAGTCTCTCTGTAAATCAGGTCCTTCATGATCACAGTGCAAAAACCTCACTTCAGCCTAATTCAACAGCAGAAGGTTTGGCAAGTGCAGAAGCAGCCCATTTGCCAAGGGTCTGTGGTCCTCATCAAATCAATCACCACCACTGCTGGCAATGTAAAGACAATCCTGCTTAAAAGAGGGCTGTGTCTGAGAAGCCCAGAGCCTGGGCTATACTTTTAACCCAGGCTGGAAGTAGAGAAGCAGAGCAGTGTGGCTGTCCAATGGTGCAGTGACTTCTGTGGTTTGGGGATTTAAAGAGGGCTTCAATTTCTCACTCTCCCTTGCCCCACATCACAGACTCTTACATTACCACTAGGTAAGGATAGGAAACATTTTGATGATGATGCAGTACATCTGTGGTGAGAGGGAGAAAGAAACTCTGCAGCTCTAAGTTTCTGTAAAACACAGTATTTCCTAGCACTGGTGCAGACCTCTGCTACCCTCACAAGTCCTCACCAGCTCTGAGGAAGGAGATCTTTCTGTCCTTGTAAAGAGATGCTTTTGCCAGAGCGGCCAGACACATGAACAAGCTGCATGTGGGCAAGCAGAAGTGCAAACTTCATACTCCACCAGCTGCTTCAGGGTACCTTAGTAAAGGCTTGCCAGGCTTACAGTAAATGTGAGGTACATGTTCCCTTTTTGCCTAAGGAATAAAGCATCCCAAATCACAGAGGGGTAAAACAGGCAGCAGGGCACACATTAGGCAGCTGTGTCCATAAGTCTGTAGACTGAGTGCAGAGTACCCCAAAAATTTGGCTGTATTTATCTGCTAACATTTGATCTCTTCAATGTGGCTGCACACTGCATTGTAAAGCACAACGCAGTAGAAAAACAGGCCACTAGCAGTGCATATAGAAGAGGCTTGATTCAGTTTCCCTGGCTTTTCTTTACCTGCCTTGGTTCAAATTAGATGATCTCTACAACTACTGGCTTCATTCCATACCATACTACCGAGCTGCTCTCTAGAGATATTTGTTTCCAAACCTCAAGTTATTTCCTTTAAATTTAACCTAAATTAAGGAGGCAGAAGAGGGAAAAGTGAGTGGTGGCCTCTTAGCAAAAAAGTTGTTCATGTTCCAAATTTCCCAAGAGGCTGTTTCATAATTAAAAAGCAGCAGTTCTGGGGAGGAGAGCAGAGGTGCATGACAAAAGCCCTTCCCCAAGACAGTACCTCATTTATTTTGCCTCTTTATGCCTCTGCAATTGTAGAAAAGCCTCTGTTGCACGCTAACTGTCCTGGCTGCAACATCTGCACAGTGACTTTAGTTTTCTTCCTGGCTTTCAGAGAGTGATCAGGCCAGCTAAAAAGGACAAAGTAACTCAGGAATACAATTTCACAGAAAACTTGGCGTAAGGTGAGCATGGTGCTGCCAGGTTCCTCACAGTCTGGACGCCTGCAGCAGATGCAGGGGGAGCCTGGAAAGCCAGCCAGCTCTCTCCTTTCAGCCCCTCACAAAGGCATCCCTGGGCTCCTCCTGGGCTGTCCGCTTGCAGCCCAAACCCCATGCAGAGTCTCAAAAGGGTCAGTGAAAGCTGCCCACTCTCCTGCCAAAGTACCAAGCCGTGTGAAAAAGGAGGCAGATGGAGGCAGAGGTGGCCAGCTCCTGGCCACCATTCCCACATCAGGCAGGTCTCTGACATCCTCTCCGGGAGAGGAGGAAGGAAAGAAAAGCCTTGCTCCCTGTGCTGTTAATACTCTGCTAAGAGACAGCTTTAATGCCTGTACTCCATTGCCTGGTGAAGGCCTTCATTTCTGCTTCTCACTGACTAGTTTGGCCTTCTTTGTAATAAATATGACCTCAGGAGAAGGACAACTTGCAATTTACAGCTACTTAAACTGCTTTGGTCATCTACGGAGCTCCTTCTCTGGTTTCATATACATGTATATATCCATATTTTGGCCATGTTGTGACTACAGCCTTCATTTTCACCCTGCTTTAATTCCACCCCGCAGTACAAACATTTACCTTGTAAATGTATTCAGACCGCAATTTCCACTGTCCAATGCACACTGTGAAAATTCCCCTTCTCCCCAGCATGTTTTAAGGTCACTTCCATCAGTTCAAACACTGCTTATTCATTGTATCAAGTATCCGAGCTGATAGCTGATGACAGCCAGGAAACCATAAGCTGCCTTGAGGCTTGTCTTCCTATCAGCTCCTGCAGCTGGGTGATGTGGGATTGTTTTTTCTGCCATTGAAACTATTAGGTTGCTGCAGTTTGTTTGGTTTCAGCTTACCATAATTGCTGCCATTTCCACGGCTGATTTGGGTTATGTTTGAAGTTGACATGCAATACAAAGTGTGCTGCATGTGTAGCTGCTCTCCATGTGTCAAGAAATTAGTGAGGGAGAGAGTGTGTATATGTGTGTGTGTGCACATATATAAACATCTGCCATGTAGCTGTCTTCTACTTACTCATGTCTCTGAGGGGTTTACTCCAGCAAAGGCAACTGAGTGTCTTAACTGCTCTTGCAGTGATAATCATTCACGTTCCTACTACCAGGGAGATTAATTTTGGCTGGGTGGGAGCAGACACCACAAACAGGGGAGAAATGGTATGACTAGCAGGGGTTATTTAATGTATATATAGTTACAGGCCACAACTTTACAAGATGTTGAACATGGAGGTTGATGCAGATGTGAAGCCATCAGGGTGATGGTTGTTCACGGTTCTGGGGCTCTCGTCCTTCCCTGAGGCGCTGTAACTCAGTGCAGTCCCAGAGCTGCTCTTACCACAGGCAATGCGGCCACCAGATACTTACAGCCCAGGGAACTGGAAGGAACCCTGGGCCAGGGAAGGAAAGGCAATGGCTGTCACAGGAGACAGGGTGGACCTTCGCTGGACCTTATGGCACAGGACCTCAAGACAACAGAACAGCCCATTCTTGTGAGAATCTCACTGTGTCTCTGGTCCCCATTTGTCACTGAAGGATAGCACAGCTGCTGCACCACATTTGTGGTGCAAGCTTTTTCAAGGGGGAACCCTTTTCTAGTGTATGTTGGTGCATTACCCAGTGTGATGGTAAAAAGGCACTGATCACAACTGTGTTACGCAGGCACCTGAAGAGTATCTGACAAATGCAGTATGTTTTCATTAACAGAAATGTGACAAGTGAAAATAAGGTGAATTAGGTCTCTTATTTTCCATTAATAAAAACATTTAGTCTTTCAGTGAGTCTTACCTTCTCTTTGTTGACCTACACCAGGACCAGAGAAGAAGGAATGAGTGCTTATGGGAGGACATCTCTTAAGCTGACAGCAGCTGTATGTGTGTCTCCTCTGTGAATATAAAACCACCCAGACTCAGAGTACAGGGACTTGAGGACATGTGTCCTGAGTATGTGCTGAACTAGTCCAACACCCTGCCTCCAGCTCTGGCCAAGAGCAGATGCCAGCAAAGGAGTGGAGGAACTGTACACAGGTATGAGAAATAAGTGGTTCTGCCTCTCAGGACTGGTCCTGAGCCCTTGAGTGACCATGGCCACAGAGCTGTGCCTTGCTGTGGCTCAGGCAGCAGGACGCTGGAGGCTGAACCCCAGCTCTGCCCTGAAGGTGAGCTGTCTTCATCCTTTTCTTCTATAATTGGGATAATAGAGACTTAGTCAAGTGTGTACTTTGAGTTCCATAAGTCAAATGCTACATAGAGGCTGAACATCAGTGTGTATCATGTTGTACCATAGTAAGAGGATGCGAACAGTCAGGGCCTGGCTTCAGACCAGTTCAGGTATCCCAGGTGAAACCAGGCACTGCGTCACTTACCATCCCTCACATGCAAGCCTGCACTCCTGTTCCCACAGAGGCTGATGTTCCCACAGCCCCTTCCTCGCCATCACCTCCCTGGCCCTGCGTCCACTCTCAGTCTCCTCCCTGCTTGCTGATTCCTGTTCCTCCCTGGCCACCCTGTGTTCCTCCTACATCAGCCACCGCTGTCCTGGCAGACTGTCTGGCAGTACCAGCCTGAGACACCCAGGGGTGCTGATTACCTGGTTGTTTTCTGTGAAACCTGAACAATGACTAAGCAGCAGCTAATGTGGCCTTGTGAGTTTATTTTTGTTCCCACTGGTCCCTTTACTCACTGTTTGTCAGGATTTACTGTGTTGGAGAAGCTCTGCTGACGGAGAGATGTCTTTGGCAGAGCAAGGACTTAAGCCCAAACTCCTCTGGGATGGGGATAGGACCAGTGCTCCCCTGCCTGTCTTCCCCACCTCCAGGTTTCTGCTGACACAGCAGGGAAAAGCACCACCTGCCTGTTCAAAAAACACCGTGAAAGGCAACTGCAGGGGACAGCTACAGCTTTGCAAAAAATAACTAGTGGCTGTCTAACATGAACTCTCCTTGCCAGCATTACCTTTACCAGACGCCCCTTTTCCTCCACTCAGCAAATGGTTCATTTCAGCATCTCGTGATACTCCACCTGAAGCCTTCCCTGCCACCTCAACTGCAGGAGCCAGGCAGGAGTGCGATGCATTGCTAAGTACACATTTTTAAAGCAAAGCAGTAACACACTCGATGGAGGGAAAAGACTCAGTCCCTTACTGTGATCATCTTTTGCTGAGCTGAACAAAATAGCAGGTTGCAAAGTCTTTTGTTTTTCAGACTGACATTCAGACCATTTTTGCATTTTTGACCCATTAGTCTTCTGTCCAGGCTAACACATTTTTTGGAAACACTACAGAGGGGCTGTAGATACTGTATTTGCTGACGCCGACCATAATCAGAAGCATTTCACAGGAACGGTTGCTGGCAACCACAGTGCTGACTGTGGAAAAGTGCAGTGTATGAAAAGAAGTTGCAGTAACTAAAGCCAAATTAAACCACGATGAACACCCCCCAGACACATTTGCAATCATTTTGCCATTCACATGAAGCTCTGCTTCGTGCAGACCTCCTTCCCCACCATATCCTCACAGAGGTCCCTCCAAGCTCCCATGCTCTGGGCTTAAACTTCTGCTGGGTGCACCAGCTGGACCTGAATTCACAGTAAAGAGAATAGGGGGAAGCCACCAGCCTTCTGTGCAGAAGTACTGTAACAAACCTAATGATGTACTCACAGATCACAGAGAAATGGTGATCTCCAGAAGCATCATCTGAGGTCTCTATGATATTTTGCTGTTGCTGTTGGCCTTCTGCTCATCCCTGCCCTGGAGCAGAGCGTGTGGGTCTTGCTCCACTGGCACCACAGCAGATGGTAGCTATGGCCAGACCAAGCTGAGCACAGCTGCCAGGTCTACACAAGCAGTTATTTTGATTTCCTGTTTTAAAAATAAATAAATAAATAAATAGGGAAATTTTCTTTGTTGGGGAGGGAAGAGATCTTTTCTTTTCCTGAGCAGGAAGTGGTTCCAAAAGTAAATGAAGATGAAGGAGATTAAACTGGAGGGGACTTTTCACCATGAAAAGGTGAAACATTTAAGAATGGCTCTGCAACATACTGTTCCAGAGAGAGCAGAACATAAGGAAATCAGTTCCTCAGATAAATTTATTTCATCATTTGTGACTCTAAACTCTCTCCAAAGAGGGAGAGGACCAAAAAAGAAATAAAGACGTCTGCCACGTCAGAGGGGGCGGTGGTGAATGCTCCAAGTGACAACGTTGTAATTGTTACTGACAGAGTAGATAACTCAAAAGGC
>NW_010189299.1:0-1113 GCF_000695765.1 Mesitornis unicolor | reverse complement strand
TTGTCACAGCCAGTCTTGATATCATTATCCCCGTCCCCCCTTCACATCTAGTTTAAAGTCCTGTCAATCACCCTTGCAATCTCTCGGTCAAAGACCCTCTTCCCCATTTTAGAAAGGTGCCTCCCATTTGATGCCAGCACACCTGGTGTCATATACGTCATCCCGTTATCAAAAAACCCAAAATTGTGGTGGTGATACCAGCCACGGAGCCATGTGTTTATGGATTGTATCCTTCTGTTCCTTCCTATGTCACTGCTTGCAACCAGAAGGAGAGAATTAAAACCAACCTGCGCTCCAGATTCCCTGACTAACCGTCCCAAGGCTCTGAAGTCTTTATTGTTCGTGCACTGTAAGTTACAGTTTCCTCACCACCCACCTGGAAAATCAGTAGTGGGCAGTACTCAGTGGACCTTACCAGGCTAGGAAGTTTCCTAGCGACATCCTTAACCCAGGCTCCAGGGAGACAGTAGACCTCTCTGTGGAGAGGGTCTACTCGGCATATGGGACCCTCTGTTCCCCTCAGTCCTTGATGTTTGTTACACAAATTTTGCATTTATTATCTCCATCCAGTTTTCTAACCAGATTAGAGTTAGTCCTTTGTTTACCTGTCATTTTTCTGACTTCTGTTCTCATCGATATTAATACTCTATTCTTTACTAATTTTCATTCTGTTTACCTGATTTTATTTACTTAAACTCAGGAGTGGAAATTATTTGAATATTTCCCAATGTTCTTTCCTCACTTCTTAGTTTAAAGCTCTTAAGAATGCTAGACTAAGTAAAGCAATTCTATTTTTCACGTTATTTGGTCCATTATTTAAAAAGAGTCTGCTCTCAGTGAATTGATGGTAGTGATCAAACGTCCTAGAAACTTGATCATAGAACCAGTCCTGAAGCTATTATTTTACTATGCTTTTGGTCTTCCCCTGTACAGATGAGAAAAATTTCAGGATCACTTCTGTATCCACCTGGTAGTCTAGAACAGTGGCCCCCAAACTTTTTGATCGCACACCCCTATCAGTACAAAAGTTTTTGAGCATGCACTCCCACTATATATGTATTTATTTATTTATAAATTATATATATGTATTACTGTGCTGATATATTCTGTACA